>NC_083423.1:61704979-61931652 GCF_020745735.1 Hemiscyllium ocellatum | reverse complement strand
TAGTGGAGAGACAGAAGGAGAGTGCTGGCTATGTCATTTCATCATCTGTGAAACTCATTAAGACCGGCGAAGTCCCTCATCCTGATAATTTCCTGCTCAGGACTCCAGTCACTAACTTGCTGCCAGGTTCTGATAAATAACCAAAAACACAACAGGAGTTGCACTTGCAGAGAATAAGGGAGCCACGGTTACATCAACATCAGAGCACGAGGAGGCTATTTAGCTTCTTGAGCCTACTCCACCATTCACCCAAACTATGGTAATCTTCATCATCATGACAAATCCCTGTCTTTGTCCCATAATCCTTCAGCATTTTCATTCCAAATCTACCAACCTCAATTTGAAATTTGCAAATAATTTCCAATCAATCGCTGTTTGTGGAACTTTATCAAACTTTACACATTTCTGTGTATAAATGTGTTCCCCGTTATCACACCTCAATGTTCTGACTCTAACACTTTATCTGTTTAATCTTTCTTCTTAAGTTAAGCCTTGGAATCCAAGTATCACTTCAGTAAATCTACACTGCACTTCCCCTCAGAGGGATACTCTCCTTCAGCCATGGTGCCCAGCCCTGACAGCTTGGTCTAACTAGGTACGGATTTGCTGAAGCATGACTTCTAATCCTTTGGTATCTCGTCTTCTGTCGAGATCAATGTCAACATTCCACCGGCCCCTTGGTCACTTTTCTGAACCTGTTTGAGACATTTTCGTGAACTATACAGCTGGATCAATCCCACGTAGTTTCTTTGGAGTCCACTCTCTCTATTTTCACAATCACAAAATATCCTATTTTGATCCAACCTCTCACTTGCCGACACAAACTCATCTGTCGTTTTTTTTTCATTTACTGAATCTATCAAGATTGCTTTCTAATGCTGTGCTTCCATCTACCTACACTTGGAATCGCTGTCGTTGAATGTGGCTTTCCTTTCATTATGAATAGTGAATAATAAGATCTCCAACATCGATCCGTGCAGGATATCACTAAACATATCCTTCCAATTAGAATACCTCTTACTATCTGCACAAATGTCTCTTGCTCAAATCAAATTCCTCTGCAAAAATATCTTTTGCATCTTATTACCTTCAATGAACAGTAGAAAGGTGTAAATTCAGGGACATTCTTCACAGTCAAATTTGCCTTGTGTTTATCTGATTGGGGGAGCAAGGAATCCCAATAAATATTAATCGTTGTCTTCACTATATGGGAACTCGATCACAAAGATTAACAATGTCAAGTATTTATTCTCCTTCATGATTTATAAACTCTGGGCACATTGTGACCGAGTGGTACTCGCTTTTTTTTCAGAAACACAGGCCCTGCCCAACTGTTGGCTCACACTTGTTACACCATATGGTCCTCGTCCTCTCCATCTGAATCTCATGTCAAGATACCTCGAACATGGAGAGGAGCAACTATTCCAAGCACTGAGATCCCACTAATTGGTAACACCACTCACCCTAATCCATAAGAGAAGCCGACTGGTCCCGCACTATGTCCTCATCTGAACCATCCTGCTGGCTGCGTTCCTTCCCCATATGAAAGTGGTGTTGGCTCTCTGGTGGCAGAAGAGAACGGAAGGATTTCTCTTCAATCTCATCTTTAGTCATTGGCTCGTCAAACTTATGGGAGTATCCAGTGGCAACAGAAGCAGAGGCTGTCGAGACAATAAATGATTGACATTGTTCTTTGTTATTTTCCATTGCTAACTGAAAGGTTTAGAACTTGAACTTGAAGTTAAGGGCTGAGCTAGAATCCTTGGATTAACTATCTGCTCAAGGAGCAGAGTGGAGTTACAATTATTGATTCAACACAACTTTGATATTGAATCACACATTGTTTAAGTTTCCTTGTGCACAACCACAGATCCAAGGGAAACACAAGGAACTTGGATTGAATAGGTTAAGCACATGACTGAATAAAGGAATATTGAATTAAAGCAGTGCAAGACATGTGCCTATTTGACCCACCTAACCTTTGGGTAGGGAAGGAGTGCTAACGTAGCAAAAGATTTGATTGATTAAAATCATCAAACTGAAGAGACACTTTTCCCTGCTTATGTCATGTGATCAGTGGAAGGACAAAACACCATTTCTGGTTAAAGAATTCCCCTTTCTCACCAGGTAATGAAGGCACACTGTCTCTGCAGATTGAGCCGTTGGCCACTGTTTGAACCACCTCCTCAATAGAGCTATTTCCCTTTTGTGTGGCCAGAGGTTCTGCTTTTCTCCAAGAATAGTAAGGGTGAGCTGTCTTGTTTACTGCTGCTGCTGCTCCTATAGAAATGTCACAGAACAACACAGATGCATAGTTTCAGGACACAAAAACAGGTTCTCAGTAATTGTGATTTACACAGGCTTCCTTCTCAACCTAAACCCATCAACATAGTTTTCTTTGATTTCTTGTATTCCAAGCTCCTCCTTGAATTCATCTGTTATTTGCTTCAATTATTCCTGACGAAGTAAGTTCTACATTCAAACCCCTTTTTGGTAAAGACTTTGTCGCCCTCTGCAAATTCCCCGTGAGATTTAATAGTGATTACAATTATATCCACAGATCCAGTGGATTCTGTCATTCACAAGCAGAAACATCTTTTCCATGTCTACCCGATCAAACGTGACTGGACCATGTCACTCTTTTCCAATGAGACAAGACTACCCAATCTTACTTGATGAATTCAAATTCAGTTTGGATATAAATTCCAGTAACTATTCTTTGTCTTCCCTACTGCCTCTACATCCATATTACAATATGAAGATCGGAACTGTTTGCAGTGCTCCAAGGGTGATCTGTCCATGGTTCTACACATATCGAACAAATTTCCATTCTGTCGTCCCAGAAATAAACCCATGATCTACTTTTCTATTTAACCTCACAAACTGGTGCCATTTGCTGCCAGTGACTCATTGCTATCTCCAGATCCCTCTGCTCTATTTAACGACATATTTCCAAAGAGGAAGTGGTCTCTTTATTCTTTTAACCACAGTGTACTACCTCACACATGGGTGGAGGTTAATCTTTGACTGCAGTATTCCCTTAACCAAATCTTCCCAACAGTAAGTCTTCCTAAAAACAAAACTCCAATATATTAATGTACTTAATCTCGTCAACTATTTCTTATTTGAAATGCACGAACTGTCCATCTCAGTTTTGAACAAACATCCTCTGCCACAGTTATCAAAATGCCACACGCTGAACTACAACCACTAGTTGCATTCATCTTCATTGCAACCTAAGAATGAGAGGTGGTATCATTGAGGGTCTATAAAATGGTCAAGGGATTGAGTCGTCGTAAGTTTAGAATGAAGGGAAAGTTGAAGGAATTACTTCTCTCAGAGGATGGTGGATCTGGGGAATTCACTATCTCAGAACACTGTGGATTCTGGGACATTAAGTAAATTTAAATAAGAGACACGTAGATTTTTAATTATTAATGGGTTGAAGAGTTAAGGAGGGCTGGCAGAAAAGTGGTGTTCAGGCCAAGATGAGATTCACCATGACTGTATCAAATGGCAGAGCAGGTACAAGAGGCTGGATTAATAATCCTGCTCCTAATTATGATGTTCTTATGTTCTTATTTCGAAAGGAGGAAGTAAGAGGAATGGACTAATACAAAGAGTGTAATGGACATGGGATTGGACAGACTATGGTGAGAGGCTGTTTGATTTGGTGAGGTGAGCCACAATATCTCTAGAGTAGTGTCAGCAGACCAACTGGGCACAGCACAGAGAAAAAAACCATGATATCTCCTTTGCAGCATCTTTCCCCACCTATCTGTTTCTAGCCTCTACCTTATTTCCCCTTCCCTAGCTTTCAGCCTGAAGCTCCTTCACCAAAAACCTTGCAGTCTCTTTCATCAAAGCCACCATCACCGAATCCCCACCATCAACATTCTGGGGGTTTATTATTGACTAGACATTGAAGTGGATTTTCCATATAACTACGGTAAGTAAACCATCTCCCAAATCTCTGAAGCCTGTCCACCATCTACAAGACACAACACAGGAGTGCTATAGGATATTCACTACTTGGCTGTGTTTGGGTGCAGCTCCAAGAACACTCAAGAAGCTTGACAGCATCAAGAAAAAACAGACTGCTTGATTGGCTCCCACATACACTCCCTGCTCCACTGATGCCCAGAGCAGCACTGTATACTATCTACAAGATACATTACATCAATTTATAACGCTTCAATAGCATCTTCCAAACTTATGACCAATACCAAATAAAAGGAAGAGGGAAGCAGATTCATGGGAACATCACCTCCTGCAGGTTTCTCTCCAAACCACTACCATCTGGAGTTGAAAATCTTTCAGCAATCCTGAAGTGTCATTGAGCCAAAATTCTGGAATTTCCTCCCAACAGCACTACCAATAGGCCTACAACCCACACGGACTGCAGTGATTCAAAAAGGGAGCACACAACTACCTTCTCAAGGGCATTAGAATGAGGCAATAAATGTTCACACAGCCAGTGACATCCACATTCCATAATTATTCCAGGGACACGGGATAAACGGCCAGAGGAAGTGATAGATGCAAGCACAGTTACAGCATTTAAAAGACATTTGGAGAGGTACGTGAATAGGAAAGGTTGAGGAATTTGAGCCAAATGCAGGCAAACTGCACTGGCATAGTTTGGGAAATTTGGTTGACATGGATGAGTTGGAACGAAGGGTTCATTTCCATGTTGTATGACTATGACACTATTCTTTCAGTCACAGTGGCATTTTGCAATTGTCCTAAACTGTGGTGTAATTTAACAAGTTCATGAAAGCTTCTGGCACCAGGGCCACAGTACTCTGTAGGTAAGGTGTTGAGTAGTAACTGCAATTTAGTGGACATTTAATAAACAACATAATGAAGAAGTTTAGAAGGAAATTACTACGGATGGTGGAATCTGTACTGAAAACAGCAAATGCTGGAGCTGACAGCAGCTCAGAAAGCATCCATGGAGACCAAGCAAGCTAACGGTGAGTCTCAATGACTAGATCAGAGCTCTGAGGAAGAGTCATCTGGACTCAAAATGTTAGCTTGCTCAACACTTTAACTCTCCCTCCCACTCCACCGAGGACATGCAGGTCCTTGGACTCCTCCACCGGCAGAACATAACAACACGACGGCTGGAGGAGGAGCGCCTCATCCTCCGCCTGGGAACCCTCCAACCACAAGGTATGAATTCAGATTTCTCCAGTTTCCTCATTTCCCCTCCCCCCACCTTGTCTCAGTCGGTTCCCTCAACTCAGCACCGCCCTCCTAACCTGCAATCCTCTTCCTGACCTCTCCGCCCCCACCCCACTCCGGCCTATCACCCACACCTTGACCTCCTTCCACCTATCCCACCTCCATCGCCCCTCCCCCAAGTCCCTCCTCCCTACCTTTTATCTTAGCCTGCTTGGCTACTCTCTCTCATTCCTGATGAAGGGCTTATGCTCGAAACGTCGAATTCTCTATTACTGAGATGCTGCCTGGCCTGCTGTGCTTTGACCAGCAACACATTTGCAGCTGTGATCTCCAGCATCTGCAGACCTCATTTTTTGCTCTCTCCATCAATTGTAAAAAAAAATTCACGGGATGAGGGTGTCATTGGCTCGGCAGCATTCATTGCTCAATGGGCAGTTAACAATCAAGCACATTGCTGTGAGTCTGGAGTCACATGTAGGACAAACTAGGTAAGGACGGTAGCTTCTTACTTCAAGCACGTTAGTGAACCAGATTGGTTTTCCCTAACCCGACAAAGGATTTATGGTCATGAGATTGTGAATTCCAGATATTCACTGAATTCAAATTCCACCATTTCCTGTGGCATGATTCGCACCTGGTTCTCCAGAATGAAACCTGGATCGTTGGATAAACCGTCTAGCAGTAATACCACTCGCCATCGGCTCCCTCCTGCGATCTTCAGTATTTGGTGTTTTCAGTTCTCAAGAAATATGTTATGTATTAATTTTGAACTCTGTAATAGCATCCACAGTGAACACAAAAAGCCCACCTCCAGTCATGATATTTGAGTCTGGATGACTCAGACAGACTGGCTAATGAAGTGGAGTTATGCATTTTAATATCTGGCAGCTCCTCTGCTGGTTTGGCTGGCATTGGGCTGCTCTCATTCCTTCTGTGATGAAAGAAACAAAGAACTGACAGTCTATACTCCTCACTAAGTCTCTAAATTCAATTTCACCGCAACCAAAGTAATTTATTTCAATTCAAAAATGTTTTAGTGAAAGACATTTAAGCAAGCTCACCACCCCGTGTCTAAGTTCAATGGGAAATGGGATAAATTCTGCAGCGCCTACTGTCCCAGTGGACAAGGCCACTGGTTTAAGCCCTTGAACAGCCTATCAGCTGATCTGAGTTTTCAATCTTGTTCTTTGACAGATTGTAACAGGTTTTGCACAAGGGGGCATGCAGATAGGACAAACTTCAATGATATTCAACACAAGAAAAGGCAATTCCGTTTAAATGAGGAAGATTAATTGAGATCAGGCCTCAGGTCAGGATACAAAACAGTCAAGTTTGGAATTTCCAGAGACCATCAAGACTGTCCATTCAGTTACTGAAGTTTGTCTCATATTGCTTTCCTAATCAACCTATTTCGATGCAGTATGACACCTCTGGAGCTTTTGGGACTAATCCAGGCCTTCTGGCTCAAAGTTGGAGACACTACCACAGCATCACAAGAGCACTTTGTTTTAGGCTGAATAACAAGTGGGTTAATTTGCCCCATTATCTTACTAATCTGGAAGATACTGTGACCATACTAAAGGTGGGAAATAAGCAAGGTATTAATGGGAGCAAAGACGTTATAACAGTCTCTCTGACAAGGGACAAAATATCTTCCATCTGTTTTTTTGTTCATCCTTCGATAGTTTAAAATTTTTAAACTTCTGTTCTACCATCATCTTTGCAGTTTTGTACATCTTTTCTTTCAATTTGATGTCACTCATAATTCCCTCAGCGATCACCGCTGTTCATCGTGCGTTTCTTCTACAAATTAATATATATTGTTGAGAATTATAAAACAACTGAATATATTCTTCTGCTTTAACATTCCAACTATATCCCATTCCAGTTTAGCTAACTACTACTTTATACCCCTGTGACTGCTTTTAAGTTTAGATACTAGTTGAAGAACCAAATTCCTCACCCTAAAGCTAAATTCTATCATTCTGCATTTCATCTTACCAAAAGGGTCTTTTACTTTGAGCCCATTAAACAATCATATTATCAGGTCTAAAATCACTGTTCCCTGATTGGTTCCAGAGCATCTGTCCTGTGAAATTGCACCGAGCAGTCTACCTCAAATTGCTTCAGAGTGTAACATAAGCTGAGTGCACAATACTATTTTAACTAACAGAGAACCCTCTGAATACCAGGATTCTGTTAGATCCCCCAAATTACTCAGAAGATGGAATCTCTACTTTGTGGAAACAGGCCCATCAGCCCAACAAATCCACACCAACCCTCCAAAGAGTAGCCCAACCAAACCTTTTCCTCAATGTTTACCCCTGATTAATGCACTGAAACTGTGCATCGCTGGACACTATGGGCAACTTAGCATGACCAATTCACCTAACCTGCAGTTCTTTGGATTGTGGGTTGGCAACACTGGTTCACAGTTGCTTCATGAAGTGTGAATGTTGCTGCCTCTATTAGTCCAACAGCACTGTCACTGACACAGGAGCTGTTCCACCAGATCGGTTTGTGGCAGTCAGAGATCCTGCTACAACCTGCGCATATGCCAATCCAGTCATCTCAATCAGAAAGAGTTAGTACAGCACAGATTAGAAGACAACTTGAATCACATTGTGCTTTTGAAATCAGAGGCCCCTATTCAACCCATCACAACTGTGACATCTTTTTAAAATAGCTATTTGGCTAGTTCCCTGCTCTCACAGTCATGCAAATAATTTCTTTTTGCAAGTATTCAAATTAATTTTGGAAATTAACAGTGAATCGGCTGCCACCTCCTTTGCAGATGATCTCAGCTGTTCTTTGAAACAGCAAAACCCAATGAGAACATTAAGGCATCCAAAGCTTTTTAAAAAACAACACGGTCAGTCACTGTAATAAGCTGGGGTTTTGTTTTACATTAATTCTTAGCAAAAGTTAATTTGAGACAAAAAGGAGAACTCGAAGAGGAAGGTAAACCACCCGTGGGTAACAAAGGCAGTCAAGGGCAGTACCCACAAGGAAAAGAATGACATAGCAGCGGATGACTAAAAAGGGAGAAAACTGATCATGTAATTAAATTGACAAGAAACAAAAATGAATAGCAAGAGTTGTACAGGTACATAAACATTGAGTATCTTAAGTCAGCATCGAACCCTTGGAGGGTCTGACTGTGGAATTGATAATGAGTACAAAGAAATAGCAGATAATGTAAACCTATATTTTACATTGATCTTCATGAAGAGGATAGCGGTATCATCCTAAAGGTAACAAATAAGCAAGTTAATCATGGATAGAAAAATGTTTTAACAGTTTTTGTCACAAGGGACAAAGTATTGACCAACTAATAGGACTAAAGGTAGACAGGACCTAATGGCTTGGAATAAACATTTTTCAGGCAACTGACTGCAGAGATAGTCAAGGCATCGATTGGTCTATTCCAGAATCAGGGGATACAGGAAGCAGCCAGTGGATTGATGCACCTGTTCAAGAAGGGAAGGGAGACAGAAATCAGGAAACTATAGATTAGTTAGTTTAATATCTGTTTTAGCAGAGTCGAATATTAAAGTAATAAATAGCAGGACATTTAGAAACGCTTATCATTAAACATGGTAGACTGGGTTTTGTTAAAGAGACACGATGACAAATTTGCGACAATTCATTGAG
Source organism: Hemiscyllium ocellatum (assembly GCF_020745735.1). NCBI lineage: Eukaryota > Metazoa > Chordata > Chondrichthyes > Orectolobiformes > Hemiscylliidae > Hemiscyllium > Hemiscyllium ocellatum. The sequence goes on along the minus strand of NC_083423.1, from coordinate 61,922,811 downwards.
TAGATAACAAGCAGGGCTGATAAAGGGCAATCCAATGATGTTCGGTATTTGGATTTTAAAAATGCAAATGATAAGGTGCTACAGAAAAGTTAATTGTATAATACAGGAGCTCACTCTGTCAGGGGTAATGCATTCGCATGGAGTGAGGATTGTTTAACCACACTGGCTGTTGCTGAGACCTCACTTGGAGTACTATATACAATATACTTTCATATTTAATAAGGGATAAACCAGTATTGGAGACCATTCAAAAAATAATTCAGCTAGCTGTTTCGAGACGAAAAGGTTGACCTATCAAGAATAGCTAAACAGGTAAGGTCATTATTTAATAGAATCTCGACAAACAGATTACATACAGTGTGGAAACCGACCGACCCGCCGAAGCACAACCCACTCCCACACATATATCCCTTCACCTAACACTACATGCAATTTAGCATTGCCAATTCACCTAACCTGAGAATATTTTTGGAATGTGGGAGGATACCCCAGCACCCGGAGAAAACCCACACAGGCAACGTGTTGTTGTACAAACTCCACACAGAGAGTCACCTGAGGCAGGAATTGAACCCAGGTCTCCGGCACTGTGAGACATCAGTGCTCACCACTGTGCCACCCACATAATATAGAGGGTGATCTTATGAAAAAAATATTCTGAGGAGCTTGACAGGCTAGGTGTTGACTAGATCTTCTAGCACCAGTGAAGTCTCAAACTAGGGAAAATTACATAAGTGAACATTCATTTTGTAAAAAATGTAAAGAATTCTTTTCTTTCAGTGAATGGCTAGAATTTTCTTGCCCAAACAATTGTGAAAGTTAAATGTGGTAGGGGAATGGGTCTGGTTGGGTTACTTTTTGGAGGGTCAGTGTGACCATTTAGGCCAAAGGGCCTGTTTCCACACAGTAGGGAATTTATGATTCTATCTCAAATTATTCTAAAAGAGGGCAGATAGATTTTTGAAATACTGAGCAGTTGAGGGCTATGTGGATCAAGCATAAAAGAGGTGTTGAGGCCTGGGATGGCCCAACGATGATCTGATAGAATGGGGGAACAAGCTGAAGGGGATGTCACAAATTTGAAACTCCCAGTCCCGTGTTTGCAGTCAGCGGGGAATTGCCTCAGCGCGGCGTGAGCGCCACCATCTTTATTTGGGACAACGATTCACTGGACACGTGCACGGCCGCCATCTTTGTAGGGGGCAAGATGCAGCCAGGCGCATGTGCAGCCTTTCTCTGGTACAGAGTCATTGGGCAGGATTTACACAGAGCACATTCAAAACCAAAAAATAATGATTATTTCTGGATTTGTTTCGTAGTTCACTTGAATTGCTTGGTATCGTAAATGAGTTTGCAGGTCATACAAAATTGGAGGTATTGTGGACAGCAAAGAAGGTTAACTCCGCGTGAAATAGGATATTGATGAGATGGGGTTTAATTTAGATAAATGTGAGGTGCTGCCTTTTGGAAAAGCAAATCAGGGCAGGACTTATACACTGAATGGCAAGGCCCTGGAGAGTCTTGCCGAACAAAGAGAACTTGGACTTCCAAGTTCATAGTTTCTTGCACGTCAAGTTGCAGGGAGATAGAGTGGTGAACAAGGTGTTCAGAACATTTTCCTTTATTGATTAGAGCATCAAATACAGGATGTGGGAGGTCATGTTGCTGTACAGGACATTCGTTAGGCCACTTTTGGAATATTGTGTGCAATTCTGGCCTGCCTCCGATCAGAAGGGTGCTGTGAAACTTGAAAGGGTTCAGTAAAGATTTACAAGGATGTTGCTGCGGTTGGAGTATTTGAGCTGTAGGGTGAGGAATAAAAAGCTAGGGCTGTTTTCCCTAGAGTGCCATTTTGAGCAGTGATGTTATGGAGGTTTATAAAATCATAAGGGGCATGGACAGGGTAAATGGACAAGATATTTTCCCTGGAGTGCTGTGTCCAGAAGTAGAGGGCATTACTTTAGGGTGAATGGTTAAAAGTTTCAAAGGGACCAAAAGGGCAACTCTTTCATGCAATGGGTGGAATGAGCTGCCAGAGGAAGTGGTGGAGGCTGGTACAATTAAAACATGTTAAAGGCATCTAAATAGACATATGATATGATTAGGAAGCGTTTACAGGGATATGGGCCAAATGCTGGCAAATGAGAATAGGTTAGGTCAGAATATCTGGTTGGCATGGATGAGCTGGTCCGAAGGGTCTGTGTCGATGCTCTACACCTCTATGACTGTGGGATCATGACAGCTTTCGGGTGGCATGGTGGCTTAGTGCTTAGCCGTGCTGCCTCACCGCACTCGGGTCCCGGGTTCATTTCCAGCTTCTAGCGACTGTCTGTATAGAGTTTGCACGGTCTCTGCGTGGGTTTTCTCCGGGTGATCCGTTTTATTCCCACTGTCCAAAGATGTGTAGGTCTGGTGAATTGGCCATGCAAAATTGCCCATAGTGTTAGGTGCATTAGTCAGAGCGAAGTGGGTCTGGGTGGGTTACTCTTCAGAGGGTCCGTATGGACTGGTTGGGCCGAAGGGCCTGTTTCCACACTGAAGGGAATCTAATCTAATCTAATCTCATGCTGCTGGGATTCACCTCTGGGCTCCCTCATGACTACTTTGTCAATATCTAACTTCCTCAGTCTCGAACAATGGGTGTACTTTTGATCTGTTTTGTACTTTACTATGACTTTTATAGATCCTTTGTAAATGAGCTTTTCACTGCGGCCTGACCATGTGCTGCTCTATTATAAGATTTTTTTTTCTAGAATATCATCTTTGACAGTCAAGAATTCTTTTTTCCAAAAAGTGAGTGTATTTTCCAGCACCACTCGAATTGAGACTCTGATCTCCAGCATCTGCAATTCTCACTTTTGCCACATACAATCAACATAAGATTTTCTAGCTGCTGGTGCTCAGGGCCCAGTGCACTCACCCCTGAACCTATCGGTGAGGTATTTACACATTTATACATTCTCTAACAACACTGAGTCCTAGCTGGCATAAACTGGTAAATTGACTATCTGCACTCAGATTCCCTGTTGATACAATCCTCTGAGTGATAGTCTGCAGAGAACAACAGAATCCATGAATTCCCATTGCATTGGTCAGGGTCAATGATAAAAGTTTCATTCGTTCAAAAATGACAACTCCTCAATTCCTGCAATTCACAAAACTGCCATTTAAAAATATTAAAATAAAGAACATTCTAAATGAAGGCTTTGATGAGGTAAGTTGTGGTCAGTTTAGATCTGGATGTTACCAGATGCAAGAAGAGTGCTTTCTACCAGAGCATCACCAGGTCAGTGTCAGCCACACAGATAGACTGGGCAAATAGATGCACATCTGAATGCACATCTCCCAGCCTGGGAATATGAAGCGGTGTTCACCCATTTCAGTAAAGATCACCAGAAACAAGACATCAGAGCCAGAAGACCGGAGGTTGCCTTTCGTGTTGCTACTAATTAAGGAAAGCAGTAAGGAAAAGCCAGGGAACTATCGACCAGTGAACTTGACATCAGTGGGCACGTTGTTAGAGGGATTCATGAGGGACAGGATGTACATGCATGAGTCAGGGTCAAGGAAATGCAAGGACTGATTAGGGATAGTGAACATTGCTTTGAGAGTGGGAAATCATGTCTCACACACTTGATTGAGTTTTTTGAAGAAGTAACATAGAGGATATATTAGGAGTGCGGTAGATGTGATTTATGTGGACTTCAGTTTGGCGTTCAACAAGGTTCCCCATGGGAGACTGGATAGCAAGGTTAGATCTCACGGAATACAGGGAGAATTAGCCAATTGGTACAGAACTGTCTCAAAGATAGAAGACAAAGTGTGGTGGTGGAGGGTTTGTTTTCAAACTGGAGGCCTGTGATCAGTGCTGAGTCCAATATTTTGCATTATTTACATAAATGATTTGGATTTGAGCATAAGAGGTATAGTTAGTAAGTTTGCAGATGACAACAAACTTGGAGGTGTAGTAGTCAGCGAAAGAAGTTACTTCCAATTACAATGGAATCTTGATCAGATGGGCCAATGGGCTGAGAAGTAGCAGATGGAGATTAATTCAGATGTATGCAAGATGCTGCATTTTGCGAAAGCAAATCTTTGCTGGACTTATACACTTAATAGTAAGGTCTGACAGAGTGTTGCTGAACATAGAGATATTGGAGTGCAGGTTCGTAGCTCCTTGAAAGCAGAGTCGCAGGTCGGTAGGATAGTGAAGGAGGCATTTGGTATGCTTTCTTTTATTGGTCAGAGTATTGAGTACAGGAGTTGGGAGGTCATGTTGCGGCTGTACAGGACATTGATTAGGTTACTTTTGGAATATTGTATGCAATTCCGGTCACCTTCCGATCGAAAGCATGTTGTGAAACTTGAAAGGGTTCAGACGAGATTTACAAGGACGTTGCCAGGATTGGAGGGTTTGAGCTAAAGAGAGAGGTTGAATAGATTAGGGCTGTTTTCCCTGGAGCATCGAAGGCTGAGGGATGACCTTATAGAGGTTTATAAAATCATTAGGGGCGACCTTACAGAGGGTTATAAAATTATGAGGCGCATGGAGAGGCTAAAGAGACAAAGTCTTCACCCTCGGGTGTGGGAGTCCAGAACTGGAGGGCATAGGTTTATGGTTAGAGGGCAAGTTGTAAAAGAGACTTAAGGGGCATTTTGTTTTCATGCAGAGGGTGGTACTTGTATGGAATGAGCTGCCAGAGGAAGTGGTGAAGGCTGATACAAAGACATCTGGATGGGTATATGAATGGGAAGGGTTTGCAAGAATATGGGTCAGACACTGGTAGGTGGGACAAGATTGGTTTGGGATATCTGGTCGGCATGGACGTGTTGGACCGAAGGGTCTGTTTCCGTGCTGTACATCTCCTTGACTCTAACAACGGCTGAATGGTTCAATCAAAAATGATCTGTGGTTCAAATCATAACATCCTTCATGTCCCACAACCCGTTCTTGGTCCCATCCTGCAGGCTCTATGAGTCCCGCTTCCTCTAACCGCCTGCAGGTCCCACTTCCCTTCCTACATTAGTACCATCCTCCAGGTTCTGCAGCCCTTCCTACCTCTGTAACATGGCCCAGTCTCTACAACTCTTCCCGTCTCTGCAATGTTACCCATAATGGCAGTGGAGGCCGGTAGCATTTACAAGAGTTATGGAGGGATATCGGGACTGGAGGATTTTGCAGGCATTAGGAATATAGGGACTTGAGGAGGTTTCACAGTTTATGAGCGTTGAAGGGACTGTGGGAAGTTACAAAGATTGGGATGGTTTCAGATTAGAGGATTCTGCAGAAAAGCTTTAAATGGTTGAAGGCAGGATTCCGAGTAGTGTACACAAACAGAGGGATCCTGCGTCCCTGAAGTTACCATCCAATTTGAGAAGGTATTAAGAAGGCGTATGGTGTGTTGGCTTTCATTAGCAGATATGGCTAAGACATTGAACAAATTTTTCACTCCAGAACCTCCTGTGGACAAGGACTGGGGAACTCAGGGAACAGGAGTATTACGTTGGACCACAATTGGAGTATTCTGCAATTCCAGTCTCCCTGCCATAGGAAGGAGGTTGTGAAACTTGAAAGGGCTCAGAAAAGGTTTACAAGATGTTGCCAGGGTTGATGCTGAATAAGCTGAGGCTATTTTCCCTGGAGCATCAGAGACCTTAAAGAGGTTTATAGAAACATGAGGGGCATGGATTGGGTAAACATTCAATGTCTTTTCCCTGAGGTTGGGAAGTCCAAACCTAGAGGGCATAGTTTTAAGGTTTGAGGGGAAAGGTTTAAAAAGGGACCGAAGGGTCAGCCTTTTCATTCACATTGTGATGTGTGCATGGAATGACCTGAGAGAGAAAGAAACGGACCCTGATACAATTACAACATTTAAAAGGTATCTGGATGGGTATATGAGTAAGGGTTCAGAGGTACATGGGCCAAATGCTGGTAAATAAAATGAATTTACTTAAATTATCTGGTCAGCGTGGATGTGTTGGACCGAAGGGTCTGTTTCCATGACATCTCTATGACTTGAAAAGAGTGCATGTTATAGAAGAGGTAGTGCTGGTAGTTTTAAACAAGAAGGTATGGAAAGCCCCAGGACCTGATTAAGTGTATCACAGGACATTGTGGGATGCTAGGGAAGAAATCGAGGAGCTACTGGCAAGGGTATTTGTACCATTGACAGTCAGGTGTGAAGGGCTGGAAGGCTGGAGGGTGGCATATTGGGCAGTGAAGGGGGGATTTCTAATGTTACAAAGAGATCTTGATGAAATGGATGAATGTGCTGAAAAACTGCAGATGTAATTCAGTCTGAATAAATGTGAGGTAATGCATTTGGTAAAACAAACAAGGGTAGAGCTTATACAATTCATGATCGTGTCTTGATTAGTGTTCTAGAGCAGAGCGACCTCCGGGTTCAGGTACATAATTCTTGAAGTTTACATCACAGGATGGACAAGACTGTTGTTCAGTCCATTGAATGTAGGATTTGGGACATCGTTATGATATTGGTGAGGACTCTTCTGCAATACTCTGTCCAGTTCTTGTCGCCCAGTTATAGGGAGATTATTATTAACCTGAAGGGTGTTCAGAAGAGATTTATCAGGACATTGCTGGGTATGAAATGCTTGAGTTCTGAAAAGTGGCTGGATACGCAGAGTTTATTTTTCACTGGAGCCTGGAGGTTGAGAGGTGACCTTATAGAAGTTTAAAAATAAAAGTTGGGATATAGATAGAGTTAATGGTCATTGCCTTTTTCTTAGGATGAGGGAGTCTCAAGGGGAGGGCCACATTTTTCAGGTAAGAAGAGAGAGATGTTAAAAAAATATAATGGGCAAATTGTTACACAGAGGATAGTTTGGGTATGGAATGAACTTCTTGAGGTGGATGTCGGTACAATTGCAACGTTAAAAGACATTTAGTTAAGTACATGGATAGGAAAGGGTTGGAGGGATATGGGCCAGCAACAGGCAGCTGGGGTGAGTTTAGTTGGAGATTATGGTTGGTGTCAACTGAAGGGTCAGTTTCCATGCTGTACAGCTCTGACAACAATATGGTTTTGTTCCATTATTTAAGAAAGACTGCGATGGAAGGCCAGGGAATTAAAGACCAATTAGCCCAATGTCAGTGGTGGGTAAGTTGTTGAAATGATTCTGTCGGACAGGAGTTACATGCATTTGGAAAGGCAGGGATTGATGGCAGATAGTCCGCATGGCTTTGTGTGTACAAAGTCAGGCCTCACTAACGGGATTGTTTTTGTTGAAGTGGTGACCGTATATTGTCTACACTAACGTCAGCAGGACCTTTGACAGGATATAACATGATATACAGGTTCGTAAGATTAGATCACATGATCAGGGACAGCTAGCCAACTAGATACAAAATTGGTTTGACAGTAGGAGACAGAGGATGGTGGGAGAGGGTTGTTGTTCAGACTGGAGGCCTGTGACCAGAGGTGTGCTACAAGGATTGATGCTGGGTCCACTGATGTACATCATTGACAAACGATTTGCTTGAGAACATCGGAGTCATTGTTAGTAATTTTGTGGATGATCAAGTTAATGACATAGTGGGCAGTGAATACGGTTATCAAAGGGGATCTCGACCAACTGGGCCAGTGGACCAAGGCATGAAAGATGGATTTTAATTCAGGTACTGAGTTTTGGACTAACACAGTTAATGGTACAGCCCTGGATCGTGTTGTCGAACAGAGAGAGACCAAGGGGTGCAGTTACATTGTTCTTTGGAAGTGGCATCACAGGTGGACATGGTGGGGAAAGGGGCCTTTGGCACACTTGCCGTCATTGGCCAGCACTTTGATACATGAGTTGGAGATATCTGTAACATTGTCTTCAATCTTTCCCTTTTACAGAGGAGGCTTATAAGGAGTGACTCGTAAAAGTTTTTAAAACCATGCAGGGAGTAAGGATGGTGAATAGCCAAGGGTAAGTGAATCCAAAACTAGAGGGTATAAACGTGAGGTGAGAGAGCAAAGATTTAAAGAGGGAGGTGAGGGGTAACATTACCCACAGAGGATGGTGCATTGACAGAACGAATTACCAGGGCCACATGGGAGAAACAAGAACAATTGCAACATGGAACTGAAATTTAGGCAGGTACATGGAGAGGAGAAGGTCTGAAGGGATATGGGCCAAACACAGGCAAATGTGACTCGTTCAGTTTTGGAAAAATGGTCAGCATTGATGACTTGGACTGAAGGTCCTGTTTTCATGCAGCATGGCTCTGTACCCAATTAAAGAGGAGGAGAATACTGAGATAAGGCATGTTGTAGACACTGAAGCAAGCTATAGCCATAGGGGTGGTCGTCTGGAATGCGGTACATTTCAAATATGTGGAGGGCTTATATGGAAAGAAGGAGGTTACAGAGATAGGAACTGTTATAGGAGTTAAAAATTTTTGAAGACACTGATCCACAAGACATACCATAGGTACAGTGTTGGAGAGGGAACACAGAACAGAAAGATCCCAGGCAGCATTCCCACCCTCTTGTGGGAGGCCTGCTTTCCCCTCTGTTGAACCGATGCTCACTAAGACAGCTCAGGCCTGTATTCATAACTGTGAACTCTCTATGCTGTCTCAGTACAATGCACGTTAAGGTAGACGTGGAGATTGAGCTGGTGTGTCTGTACTGTGCTCGCCCTCTAGTACCTGTGTCATATCCTGTTAGCTGATGTTTGGAGCTCTCCCATTGCTCCCTGCTCTGTGCACCGTGAGTGATCTTACCTCACTGCAGGATTTATTGAAGGCTCCAGATCTCCCTGCCCTGTGTCTCTGTGGCTGACCAACCATCTTCAATGTGGTGATGGACGAGACACACCGCAATTGGGAAGTCTATTGAATTAAGACCTCCCTGAGTACCTACAGGAGACAGACAAATAGACAGAACGGAAAATTACACTGATGTAGTGAATGTTACACATGTAGAATGGCACTGAGTCCCACAGGGATCTGGAAAATCCCAGTCTCCACCCCTGGCCCGTGCTGTTGCATCTCTCTGAAGTGAACAATTCTGTTGGCTCAGGATCTGGAGTAGCTGCAAGAGTGAGAGGCGCTGGCAGGGGCAGCAATTAGACCCACACAGTGAGGGATACCACATGGAGAGATACTGAGTGATATCACCCGAGTGCAGGAAGGTGTCAGCATCAAACAATTGTGACAAAAGAATAGGTATAGCTTCATGATGCACTGCTATAACTGGTCAGGAGTGAGCAACCTGTGAGCACGCGAAGTGATGGCCGAGTGGTATTATTGCTAGAGCATGTATCCAAAACTTCAGCTAATGTTCGGGGGAAGAAGGTTTAAATCCCACATTCTGAAATGGCGAAATTTGAAATCAATAAATTCAAATATTATAATTAACAATCCATAAATAAATATGAAACCATTGCTGATGTACAAACAACCCAAGCACTTGTCCTTTCGAGAAGGACATCTGCCCATCCTCACCTGGTCTGCACGATATCCCCACAGCAAAGTGTTTTCCAAATCCAAATAGAAAAGGTGATGCTTCGGAACAGCAGGGGGATGTGGCTGGAGACAAGCAGAAAGGAACAGGGTGGGATAAGGTTTAACTACAACTCTACATTAGCGAATTAGTTTCTGATAGGAAATTGTGGGAAAGAGTACAGAATTGTTTCCGCACAGACAAAGTCTCTTCAATAAGGTAACTGGATTTGTGACACAGATGAAAGAGATTTAGACATCGGAGAGACATGGTTACAGGGTGAACAAAATGTGGAACATAAATATTCAATGGTTCACAATCTTGTGGAAACTCAGGCAAAATGGGTAACTCTAACAATAATGGGTATCAAAGGCATTAGAGAGAAAGCGGGGGAGAGGGGGTTCCTTAAATATGAACAGGCAGACAATGGTCACAAATTATCCTTAGCAGATAATGTTCAGGATAAGACACAAAGGTATTTAATAAGTACAGGTAGAGTAAGAGGATCCCCAACTAAGCAGTGGGGCCTGTTAGAAACCAAGGGGACAAACAGTGCATAGAGCCAGAGAAAATAGGTGAGGTCTTCAATGAATACTTCCCATCTGTATTCACACAGGAGAAAGACATTGCAGCCGGGGATTTCAGTTGGGATGGTGAGGTTCTGGAACATGTTAAGATCAATGAGAAGGAGGCATTAAATGTATTCACAGGCAAAAAGGTGGAGAAATTCCCAGTAACAATAAAGTATATCCCAGGCTGTAATGGGAGCTAAGGGAGCAGATTACTGGGGCCCTGGTGGATATATTTAATACTTTGCTGGCCACAGGTGAAGTGCCGAATGACTGGAGGATCGCTAATGTGGTTCCTTTGTTCAAGAGCAGCAGGGATAGGCCCGGTAATTACAGAGCAGATAGTCTGACAGCAGGGGGAGGGAAATTATTGGAAACAATTCTGAGGGACGCGATGAATCAACATTCCAAAGGACAGGAATACATTAGGGATTATCTGTATGGATTTGGTAGAGGATTGTCCTCTGATATTGATGAGGGCAGTGCAGATGATGTGGTTTACATGGAGTTTATTAAGGTCTTTGAAAAGGTCCCACATGGAAGGCTGGTCCAAAAGGGAAGAGCCCATGGGATCCAAGGCAAGTTGGCAAATTGGATCCACAATTGGTGTAGGGTGTCTTTCACGATTGGAAGCCTTGCCCGGCGGGTGTACCACAGGGATCTGTGCAGGAACTGTTGCTGGTTATTATGTACATTAATATCTCGGATGTGAAAGGAGAAGGAATCATTAGTAGGTTTGCAAATGACATGAAAGGTGAGGGTGTTACCACAGTGAGGAGATGGTCTCAGGCTGTAGTCTGATATCGATCAGATGATAAACTGAGCAGAGTAATGGCAGATGGAGTTTACTTCTGATCACTGTTGGAAGTTTAATAAGTGAACGATATCCATCATGAATACATGGATCTTGGTGGACAAGTCCCTGCATGTCTGAATGTCTGAAGTAGACAGGGTGGTGAAAACACCTGAACTGGGAGTAGGAGGGGGACCCATATCCTGGTGGGGAGAGTTGCTGGAACTGCTCAAGAAGATTTAAACTCATCTGGCAGGGGTGTGGGACCCATCACAGTCGTAAGGCCAGAAAGAAATTTGAGGCTGGTACAGATGTTCAAGAGAGCAATATAAATAGACAAGGCAGGCAAGAACATAGCAGACAATGAGGGAAAACTGGTGGATTAAACTGCATTTATTTCAATGCAAAGGGCCGGACAGATAAGGCAGATGAACCCAGAGCATGGATGGGAACATGGGACTGGGATGTTGTAGATATTACAGAAACACAGCTGAGGGAGTGACAGGACCAGCAGCTCAGTATTCCAGGGGACAGATGCTACAGGAAGGATAGAACAGGAGGCAAAACAGGAGGAGGGCTGGTGGTTTTGATTGAGGGGAAAACTCCCAGCAGTACCTAGAGGGAGTATTCATGCATGATCACCCAGTTAAGCGATATTAGTGGAACTGAGAAATAGAAATTGGTCATCAGTTTGCTACGATTGTACTACAGCAATAGGCAATGGGAGATGAACGAGCAAATGTGTCAGGAGATCTCAGATATCTGTTAGAATAGTAGAGTTGTAAGGATAGGGGATGTTAACCTTTCCAAACGTGGACTGGGACTGTTACAGAGTTTAGCATTTGGATGGAAGGAATTTGTTAAGTGTGTTCCAAAAACTCCCGTCATTATGTAAATGGTCCAACTGGAGAATGGGGCTAAACCTGACCTCCCCTTGGGAAACAAGGTCGGGAACGGGACTGAGAAGTTCTTGGGGGAGCACTTTGGAAAGTCACCACAATTGTATTAGTTTGAAAGTAGCGATGGAAAAGGACAGGCCTGGTCCACAAGTTCAAGTTATACAATGGAGCAAGATAGGATTAGACAGGAATTTTTAAAGTAGATGTGGGGAGGCTATTTGCAGGTAAAGGGAAGTCTGGCAAGTAGGAATATCTTAAAACCGAGATAAAAGGAGCGTTCAGTACCACCATGTTCCTGTTAGTGTGCATCTCAATGCTGACAGAATTAGGAAACATTGGCTGAGTTTCGAGGCTCTGGTCAAGAAAAAAGAGGGCACATGTCAGATATAACTGGCTGACTCAAGGGAATCCCTTCAGAGCATCGGGGCTGTAGCAGTACACTTTAGATGGAAATCAAGAATGCAAAAAGGGGACATGAGATAGCTTTGGCAGAGAAAGTTAAGGAGAATTGAAAGAGATTCTACAAGTGTATTAAGAACAAAAGAAGAGCAAGGGACAAAACCAGTATCCTTAATGATTAATGAAGCCAACGATGTGTGGAATTATAAGATTCTAAATAAATATTTCACTTTGGAACTTACTGTGGGTAAATACTGGGGAGCCCAGGGAACTAAACAGTGTTTGGCCAGATTACTATTGAAATACTGCGTGATATTCTGTTCTCAATGCCACAGGAAGGATGTTGTGGAACATGAAAGGGTTCAGAAAAAATGTTGCCAGAGTGGATAGGTTTGCGCTACAGGGAAATGCTGAATAAGCTGGGGCTGAATTCACTTGAATATGGAAAGCTGAGAAATTAACTGATAAAGGTGTTTAAAACCATGATCATAATCGATAAGGTCTCTTCCCCATGCTGCGGGTTTCCCAACCGACAGGCCATAGCTTTAAAATGCGAGAGGAACATTTTAAAGGGAGCTAAAGGACAATTGGTTCCTGCAGAGTGTATGGAATAAGCTGCCCGAGGAAATAGTGGAGGGTGATAGAAATACATTTAAAAGGCATGTGGATGGGTGTATGAATAGGAAGGGTTTAGAGGGATATTGGCAAAATTCTGGCAAATGTGACTAGATATGTCATGCAGGAGTTGGTCCGAAGGATCTGTTTCCGTGCTGTACATCTCTATGACTCAATGTCTTGAAATGATTCCACATTATAGAAGAGGAGGTGCTGGAGGTTTTAAAACACAAAGGTAAATAAATCCCCAGGACCTGATCAAATGTACCTCAGGACATTGTGGGAAGCTGGTGAAGACATTGTAGGGCCCCTAGCAGAGATATTTGTACCATAGAGAGATGCATGTGACAGGCTGATAGACTGGAGGATGGCATTGTGGACAGTGAAGAAGGTTTTCTGAGATTACAAAGATATCCTGATGAAATGTGAGAATGGCTGAAAAACTGTCGATGGAGTTCAATCTGAATAAATGTGAGGGAATGCATTTGGTACAACAAACACGGGCAGGGCTTATACAATTAACGGTAGGACCTTCGGTAGTGTGTTGTAGAACTCAGGGTTCAGGTACATAATTCTTTGAAGTTTGCAACACGGAGAGACAGGATGGTAAAAAAAAAAACTTGCTTACCACACTTGCTATCATTGCTCAATCCTTTGGATATAGGAGTTGGGAAGTCGCATTGAGAGTATACAGGGCATTGGTGAGTCCACTTCTGGATTACTATGTCTAGTTCGGGTCACCCAGTTATAGGAAGGATACTATTAAGCTGGAGAGGGTTCAGAGGAGATTTACTGGGATGTGGATGGGAATAGAGGGTTTCAGTTATAAAGAAAGGCTGGATAGGTTGGTATTTTTTCATTGAAACCTGAATGTTGACAGATGACCTCATAGAAGTTTATAAAATAATGAGGGAGATAGATAGAGTTAATGGGAGTTGTTTTTTCCCATGGTCAGGGGAGTTTCAAGACAAGGCACTACATTCTTAAGTTTAGAGGAGAGACATTAAAAAAAAGGTACATGGGAGCACATTCTTACACAGAGGGTGGGATGCGTGTGGAATGAACTTCCCAAGGAAGGGGTGAATGTGGGGACAATTACAATGTTTAAAGACGTTTGGATTAGTACAGGAACAGGAAAGGTTTGAAGGGACATGATCCAGGAACAGGCAGGTGGTATGAGATCAGTTTTAGAATATGGTTAGCATTAACCAAACAATGCGGTATGACTCTCTGACTATGATTATAATGTTGTGTCATTAATTAAGAAAGGCTGCAAGATGAAGGCAGGGAACTACAGAATAATGACCAGATATCAGGGTGGGTCAGTTGTTGGAGGTCATTCTGAGAGGTAGGACTTACATGCATTTGGAAAGATAAGGACTGATTACGAACAGCCAGTATGGCTTTGTGCTTGGGAAAACATGTCCCACAAACTTGACCGGAGTTTGCTCAAGATGTGACCGAGAAGATAGATCACGGCAGAGCAACAGACGTTGTTTCTGGCTTCAGCAAACCCTTGGTCAGGGTGTAGCATGATACATTGGTCAGTAAGTGTACATCACAAGGGATCAGGGAGAGCTAGCCAACTGGATATACAATGGGATGACAGTGGGAGACGGAGGGTGGAGGGTGAGGGTTGTTGTTCAGACTGGAGGCCTCTGACCAGCAGTGTGCTGTAAGGATGGTGCAGGGACCACTGTTGTAGATCATTTACATAAACGTTTTGAGTGAAAATATAGGAGTCCCTGTTATTATGTTTTTTGATACCAAGATTAGTGGAAGAGTGCATAGAATATAGTTATCGATGGTAATCAACTGGGCCAGTGGTTTAAGGAATGAAAGATAGAGTTTAATTCGGGTATTGAATTTAGTTGAGACAAACCGGGGAGGACTAACACAGTTAATTGTAGGGCCCTGGCCAGTGTTGTCGAACAGAGAGAGACCAAGGGGTGCAGTTAGTTTGTTCCTTGGAAGTGGCATCACAGGTGGACAGGGTGGGGAAAGCAGCATTTGGCACACTTGTCATCAGTGGCCAGAGCATTGAGTACATGAGTTGGAGATATTTGTAACATTGTCATCAATATTTCCCCCAGCCAGAGGAGGCCAGGGGGTGACCTTATAAAGGTTTATGAAACAATGTAGAGCCTATGTAAGGTGAATAGCCAAGGATAGGTGAGTCCAAAGTTGGAGGCAAAAAGGTGAGGTGAGAGAGCAAGGATTTAAAGAGGGAGCTGAGGGGCAACATTTTCCACAGAGGATGATGCATCCAAGTACAATTACAACATGGAAGAGACACTTGGGGAGGTACAGGGAGAGGAGAAGATTTGAAGGGATATGCGCCAAACACAGGCAAACGCGACTCATTCCATTTCGGAAACATCGGCCGAAAAGTCATGCCGCACAGAAACAGACCCTATGTTTCTAGTTATTGGAGGAGGAGACTATCGAGACAAGGCATGCTGTAGAGACTGAAGCAAGTTACAGCGATATGGATGATCACCTGGACTGGAGATTTCAAATATGTGAAGCAATTGGTGAGAGGGGAGGAGAAGACAGAGATGGGAACTGTTGTAGAAGCTAGAATGATTGAAGATACCGTTCCACAAGACAAGCTATAGATACAGTGTTGGAGAGGGATTAAGGAACAGAAAGATCCCAGACAGCATTACTACCCTTTCATGTAAGGCCTGCTTTCCCCTCTGTTGTCCGGATGCCCACCAAGACAGTACACGCCTGGATTGAAAAATGGGAACTCCCTATGCTGTCCCAGTACAACAAAACTTAAAAGTAAAAGGTGGTGTTTGAACTTGGGGTGTGTCTGTACTGTGCTCCCCCTTCAGCACTATATCTATGTCATGTCCTGTTAGCTGATATTTGGAGCCCTCTCATTGCTCTCTGCTCTGTGCACTGTGAATGATCTTACGTCATTGCAGGATTTATTGAAGGCTGCCGACCTCCCTGACCCCTGTCTCTCTGGCTGACTAACCATCGTCCCAACCAGCAGTTGGCACGTCTCTTGAGTGAGGAACTACCTGAGTACCTGTAGAAGACACAGAAATAAGTAGAATGGGAAATTAGACTGATGCTGTGAGGGTTACACATGTAGAATGGCACTGAGCCCACAGAGATCTGGCCTGTGCTGCCTCATCTCTCTGGAGTGGAGAATTTTATTGGCTCAGGATCTGGAGTCGCTGCAAGAGTGAGGGACGCTGACAGAGGCAACAATTAGACCCACACAGTGAGGCAACCCACATGGAGAGATACTGAGTGATATCACCAGAGTTCAGGATCAAATAATTGTGCAGGAAGGAATGGTTTTGAACCTGTGAGCAGGCGAAGTGATGGCCTAGTGGCATTATTGTGAGGTAATTTATCCAGAAACTCAGCAAATATTCTCTGGACACAGGTTCAAATTCCACCATTGCAAATGATTGAATGTGAATTAAATACTTCAAAAAAGATATAATTAAAAACATGTAAGTGAGTATTAAACAATTGCTGATGTTAAGAGAAATCCACCGGGTGCATTCATGTCTTTAGTGAAGTAATCTAGGATGGGACTGGGATATCACAGGTATTACAGAACAACAGCTGAGGGAGGGACAGGACAGGCAGCTCAATGCCCAGGGGACAGATGCTGCAGGAAGGACAGAAGGGGAGCTGAGAGAGGAGGAGAGCTGCTGGTTCTGATTGGGTGAAACATCACAGCAGGACTGAGAGAGGAGATTCCTGCGGGACCGCCCAGTGACGCTGTGTTCATGGAATTCATCAGGAACAATGGGTCTTCCCTTTCCTCTGATTGTTCTACAGACCCCGATAGCCCCGCCCTCCTGCACCTTGACCCTCTCAAGATGGCGGCGCTTAGGCCCGCGCTCCCTCTTCCCTCAAACAAATGGCGGCCGTGACCCTGGGCCACTTCCCTGATCAGAGACCGCCACCTCCTTCCCCGGGCCTGGAGGGGCGTTTTCGGGTTTTTTTAAATATTACCGGGGACTTGTGAATTCTCTCCGCTCCTTTCTCCCAGCGAGGCTCCCACACCCCTGCTCTGAGCGCCGCTCTCTGAAGCCGATCGCAGCCGCTGCCGGAGAAAGCAGCTGCATGTCTCTCTCCCTGTCCTGATCAATGTGATACTGCGCATGCTCCACATAGAAACCAAACTGCGCGTGCGTCTGAGGTTATCGGTGTTTATAGAGAATATTCATAAATGCACGGAATCATGGGTGAAATATGTATCATTAACAATTGTTCTGTCGAGGTAGAGACATACAGATGTCTAGCATGCAAGTAGATTGTTTAGTCCAACTTAACCATACCGGCCAGGTATTTAAATTACCAGTCGTTCTGGGAGTTTGGTAAGAAGTTTCTTACTCGATTTGTGCAAATCGATTGGAAATATGTACGTTATCAGATTTACTACTCAACTATTTCTTAAAATCTCACATTGATTTATGAGAGAGGTTTAATGCCCCACTATGTAGCGAGAACAATCAAACCTTCAAAACAGTTTGCAGTCTGACCAATCCTGAAGCGTTCCCTCCCGAGAATGTTTTGGCCCCGCTCCTCACTCACTCTGGTTGGAGGACCGGCCGCTGCTTGATCCTCCAGTTCCGCCCCTCCCTCCCATCTGCAGAGTTGATTCGGGCGTGACTCAGCAGCTAAGCACCAGAAACATTAAGGGACAAGAGAAGTTAGAGTCGATGAAAATATCCCGAATCTTGGAGCAGGATGCTTGGGTTCAATTCACAGGTAGTGCAGGTGTATCAAATAACAACTTTGAACAGGTTCATTCGGAAAAACAAGGGAAGTCAGAAACAGAGTAAAAACAATAGAAAATGCATACAATGTGGTGGGACTCTCAATGCTCAGATGATTTTAGTCTTTACCAAGTGTTTCAGGGCCCCAATGGCTCCCAGTACAGACTGTTCCACTCTAATTGTGCACAGGCAGGTACCACGATAGTGGGGCAAAGTGTTGTGGTAGGATACAGAGGTGTTTTTTCTGGAACTCCCTTGGTTTTGGGGGTGAAAATAGGTGAGAAGGAGCAGAGTTTTGTATGTAGTTACCTGTTCCCCTCCAGTTGCAGTATCTTCTTACTGCCGTGACTCTACCTCGTACATGTTGAGTAGAGATCAGTGACATTTCGTACGCCCACAATACAAGATCTGTCACTCTGTTTAAGACAGCAGAAATCTCTTGTAGCACAATAGTCATAGAACAATATAGAGCAGAACAGGCCCTTCAGTCCTTGATGTCGCACCGATCTGTGAACGGTTCTCAGCTCGTCACCCTACACTATCCTAAATCACCCATGTGTTTATCTGAGGATTGTTTTAATCTAACTGATGTGGCGGAGTTGTCTACATTAGCAGGTAGTACATTCCACACCCTTACCACTCTCTGAGTGATGAACTTGCCTCTGACATCTGTCTTAAAACTATCACTCTGCATTTGTATTTATGCCCCCTCATGCACACTGACATCATCATCCTAGAAAAAGATTTCCACTGTCAACCCTATCTAAGCTCTGATCATCTTGTATGTCTCTATCAAATCCCCTCTTGGCCTTCTTGCCAAGGAGAACGGTTTCAAGTCTCTCAGCCTTTCTTCATAAGACTCTCTCTCCAGACTAGGCGCCATCCTGGTTAATCTCCTCTGCACCTTTTCCAATTCTTCCACCTCCTTCCCGACATATGGGCACCAGAACTGCACACAATATTACAAGTATGGCCGCACCAGCGTTTTGTGTAGTTGCAGCATGATATTGTGGCTCCGGAACTCAATTCCTCTACGAATAAAACCTAACACGCCGTATGCCTTCTTAACAGTTGTATCCACCCGGGTGGCAACTTTCAGGGATCCATGTACGTGGACTCCAACATCCTTCTGCACATTCACGTTGCCAGAATCTTTCCATTGACCCAGTACTCTGCCTTTCTGTTATTCTTCTCAAAGTGTATCCCCTCACATTTAACTGCATTGAACTCCATTTGCCACTTCTCAGCCCAATTTTGCAATTTATCCAAATCCCCCTGCAACCTGCAACATTCTTCCACACTGTCCTCTACTCCACCGACTTTAGTGTCGTCGGCAAATTTACTAATCCATCCACCTACGCATGCATCTAAGTCATTTATAAAAATGACCAACAGCAGTGGTCCCAAAACAGATCTTTGTGACACACCACTAGTAACTGGCCTCCAGTTAAATATTTTCCATCAATCACCACTCGCTGCCTTCTTTTATAAAGCCAGTTTATAATCCAAACTGTGAAATCGCCCTCAAGTCCATGCCTTTGCATTTTCTCCAACAGCGTACCATATGTAACCTTATCAAAGGCTTTACTGAAGTCCATGTATACCACATCAACCACCCTACCCTCATCTACATGCTTGGATACCTCCTCAAAAAATTCAGTGAGGTTTGCGAGACACGACCTGCCCTTGACGAAACCATGTTGATTATCTAAAATAAAACTGTTGTTTGCAAGATGATTAAAAATCTTATCTCTTATAATCCATTCCAAAACCTTTTCATGTAACACATGTAAGGCTCACTGGTGTATAATTACCTGGGTCATCTCTACTGCCCTTCTTGTACAAAGGCACAACATTTGGAATTCTCCAGTCCTCTGGTACCAAACCTGTAGACAATGACGACTCAAATATCAAAGCCAAAGGCTCTGCTATCTCTTCCCTAGCTTCCCAGAGAATCCTCTGATAAATCCCATCCAACCCAGGGGACGTGTGAACTTTCACTCCTTCTAGAATTGATAATACCTGTTTTGAACTAATCTCGATCCTTTCTAGTCTAATATCTCGTACCTCACTCTTCTATTCTACAATATTCTCCTTCTCCTGAGTGAAAATTGATGAGAAATATTTATTTAGCACCTCTCTGATCTCCACAGGGTACACACTCAACTTCCCACTTCTGTCTTTAATTGGACCTATTCCTACCCTAATCATCCTTTTATTCCTCACATACCTGTAGAAAGTTATAGGGTTCTCCTTGATTCTATTTGCTAAAGACTGCTCGAGTCCTCTCTTTGCTCTTCTTAACTCTCTTTAAATCCTTCCCAGCTGATCTGTAACTCTCCACCTCCCCATCTGAACCATCTTGCCTCATCAACACATAAGCCTCCTCCTTCTTCGTAACAAGAGATGCAATTTCTGTCGTAAACCCCGGTTCCCTTACATTACCACTTCCTCCCTGCCTGACATGGATATACCTATGAAGGACACGCAATATTTGTTCCTTAAACCAGCTCCATATTTCCATTGTCTGCATTCCCTGCATTTTGCTACCCCATTCCATGCATCCTAATTCCTGCCTAATCGCATTATAATTCCCTTGCCCATTGATAACTCTTGCCCTGTGGCATGTACCTATCTCTTTCCATCGCTAAACTAAACGTATGTGAATTATGGTCACTCTCTCCAAAGTGCTCACCAGAACTAAATCAAACACCTGGACTGGTTCATTACCAAGCAGCAGATCCATTGTGGCCTCCCCTCTTATCGGCCCTTCACCATACTGTGGCCAGAAACCCTCCTGTACACACTGGATGAAAACTGATCCATCTGACGTACTAGAGTTATAGCATTTCCAGTCATTATTGGGGAAGTTAAAGTCCACCATAATGACCACCCTACCCAGAAGAATTTTGCTAATCCTCTCTTCCACTACCCTGCAACTCTGTGGAGGCCTATAAAAAACTCCAAGCAATGTGACCTCTCCTCCCCTGTTTCTAACCTCAGCCCACACTACTTCAGGAGACGAGTCCTCATCAAAAGTTCTCTCAGCCACTGTTATACTATCCTCGACTAACATGACATGCAAAGACCCATTGCATTGCTTCAAACTCCATGAGACAGCCATACTCTCTGTGACAGACAGACTCAGTCTGGAACCTCCTCTGTCCTTAAGACCTTCTCCACTGCCTGCACTCCTCCATTTCCCTTTTGCATGTTCACTTTCCAACCCACCCCACATGCATCACTCCACAATTGGAGCTGTCAAGAGCAGAAGCATGTGGAATAGCCTCCCTAACCTTCTCTATTCTCCTTTAAGATGTATTTTAAAATCATTCTCTTTAATCAATGTTTTAATCATCCATGAAGCACCTGAGGAGATTTGCCATTGTGAAAGATTCCATACAATGCAAGTAGTTGTTGTTATTGCCGTATATGAGGGAATAAAAAACAGGAATGATGCATTCAAAATTCTAACAAGGAAGTCACTGATAGGCATAGTGTGTCGGCCACCAAATAATAACATCACATTGGGATGGGCAATACACAAAGAAATAATTAATGCCTGTGAAAATGGAATGCTTATTATCGTGGGTGATTTTACTCTAAATGAAGATTGGTCGAACCAGCTCAGTCAGGGTAGCCTTGAGGAGTTCATTACGTGTATCCATGATAGTTCCATTTCATACTGGTCAAATAAAAACTAACAAGGGAGCAAGCTATCCAAGATCTGGCCCCTGTGCAATGAGACAGGAATAATTAATCACCTCAGAGTTCGGGATCCTCTTGGAAGAAGTGATCACTGTATGGTTGAATTAGAATACATATGGAGAGTGTGAAGATAAAATCTAATACTTGGGTCCTGTGCTTGAACACGGGGAACTATAATAGAATGAGAGAGAACCTGGATAAAGTAGACTGGAAACAAAACTTTATGGTGGGAAGTTGATGAGCAGTGGAAGATTTTCAAAGACATTTTATAAAGTGCTCAGCAAAGGTATATTCCAGCGAAAAGGAAGGACTGTAAGAAAAGCCATACTCAGCAATGGGTATCCAAGGAAAGTGATCAAATTGAAAGAGAAGGCATACAAAGTGGCCAAAAACAGCATGAAACCAGAACTGAAAACCTTTAAAAGGTCAACCGAAAGTCACAAAAAGCTATAAAGAAAAGTAAGATACAACATGAGAAAAATAAACTAGCACAGACTGTAAAGACAGAGAGCAATAGTCTATATAAATATTCAAAGTTTGTTATAAATATATATATATATATATAAATATAAATATATATATAGATAATATAAAAAACAGAAAAAAATGGCTAAAGTAAATGTTGGTCCTCTGGAAAATGAGAATGAACATTTAATTATGGGATATCACAGTGGAGGATACTAATATCTTGTCAGTAATTAACAAAGGGACAAAGGTAGGTGAGGATTTGGAAACTATCATTATTATGGAACAGGTAGTTTAAGACTGTTTGGAGGTAATTGAGCTAATGATAGAAAAGTCTGCTGACCCTGATGGAATGCATCTCAGGGTACTAAAAGAGATGCCACGAAAAATAGCAAATGCACTAGCAGTAATTTTCCAAAATACACTGGACTCTGGCAGTGCCAGCAGATTGGAAAGCAGCAAAACACTTTTAAAAAGGAGGTGGTCAAAAAGTGGGGAATTATATACAAGTTGGTTTATTCCCTGTCGTGGGAAAGATGCTTGGACCTATTATCAAGGAAGAAATAGCAGGGAATCTCGATAGAAATTGTTCCATTGGACAGACACAGCATGAATTCATGAATGGCAGGTCATGCTTGACAAATCTTTTGGAATTCTATGAAGACATTTCGAGAAAGGTGGACAATGGGGACCCAGTGGATGCAGTGTACCTGGATTTCCAAAAGTCCATCAACAAGATGCTGCACAAGAGGTTGTTGCATGATATAAGGGTGCATGGTATTAGGGGTAGAGTATTAGCATGGATAGTAGATTGGTTGACTAATAGGAAGTAAAGTGTGGAGATAACTGAATATTATTCTGGCTGGCAATCAGTGACAAGTAGTGTGCCTTAGGGATCGGTGTTGGGACTGCAATTATTTACAATTTATGCAGATGATTTGGATTTGGGACCACACGTAGGGTGTGAAAGTTTGCATATGGCACTAAGATGGTTAGCAGAACACAGTGTGCGGAGGACTGTGAAACTTTGCAGAGAAACATATATACATTGGGTGTGTGGGTAATGGCCTGTTAAATGAAATAGAATGTTTGTCAATGTAAAGTTATACTCTTTGGTTGGAGTAACATAAAAAAAATTACTTGAATGTTAAAAAGTTGCATCATTTGCTATACAGAGGGACCCGAGTATCATTCTGCATGAAGGTTGGTCACCAGGTACAAAAATCAATTCAGAAAGCAAATGGATTTTGTCCTTCTTTGCTGAAGGGGTTGTGTTTAAAAGCAGAGGTTATGTTCCAGCTGTATTTGGGTGCTGGTGAGGCCACGCCTGGAGTACTCCATGTAGTTTTTATCTCCTTAGTTGAGAAAGGATGTACTGGCACGAGAGGGGGTGCAGAGGAGGTTAACCAGGTTGATTCCGGAGTTGAGGGGGTTGGCTTAACAGAGACTGAGTAGATTGGGATTATATTCGTTGGAATTCAGAAGAATGGAAACATATAAAATAATGAATGGAATGGATAAAATAGAAGTAGATATTGCTAATGGAGTTGATCATCACACTCAGAGAAGAGAGATGGAGGGAACCTTACTCCCTATAAACAGGGACATATCTAAATGGACGTGATATCCAAGAATATTGGAAATGGGGAAATGTGAGAATAACTTGCCATTTAGTTTTCCTTTCAGTTCATCACCAGCAATCCATTTTCTCACTTTTCATTTCTTTTCCTCTCTTTTTTTGCCATTTCTCCATCCATTCTATTTAGAACTGCCCCCCACCTCTCTCTCTAACCCAATCGTCCCTGTTTTCAGGATAAGTAATATTATTTCCCAGTTTGCTTTCAGTTGTGAAACAGGGTCACTGGACTCAAACTGTTATTTGTGTTGCTCCTGACAGAGGATTCCATACCTGCTGAGATTCTCCAACACTTTCAGATGCTGGAAAATTTTATTTTCGATCTCTAGCAGCCACCTTGGTTTAGTTCACCTTTAATGTTATTGTTTTCCGGGACGCCAGCATCACGGGCAAAGGCAGCATTTGTTGTCTATCACTAATTGTCCTTGGCCACGCGGCCATTTGTCAAGAAAAAAATGGAGACAACAATTTTGTTGTGGATCTGAAGTCACGCAGAGTTCAGACTGGGCAATAATGTTAAGTTTCTTTACCATAGACTATCAGTGAAATAATAAGAATCAGTCCTGGTGGTTTCTGGTTTCCATGAGTGAAATTAGTTTTCATTCCAATTTTTGTCGTTCGAATTTAATCTCTGACACTGGCTGTCTTAGGATTTCAAACACTGCCTTGAAGTCACAGCCCATGCCTCTGAATTACGCATCTAGTTACATGATCACCCTGATACAGAGTCTTCATTCCCTAGACGGTATTCCCTGGTCCCTGCCAGAGAGATATGGAGAGCAAATCAGTTTAACTATCAACAGTAAAAAGGATTTTGGGAAAAAAGTGAAGGGGAGATTAAAAGACAATTGCATGTAAGGTCACAGGTTTCAGAATGCTGAAATGAAAGCAATTCGACAGCGTTCTGCAACATGAGCCAAAATTCCCAGGAATGATAAGTGAAGGGGATACTGATGTCAATACAATTGATGGAGAGTTTTGGGTGACCATTTGTTCTGCAACCCTGTAACTGGGTGATGGGTCAGCAGAGTCTTCAACTCATTAGTCTGAATTTAACAATAAATAATCTTAGTGCAATTTTCATTGAGTGTGATAAAGGGATTGTTTGTACGAGGCTGAGCTAGTTTCCTGGTGCTATCTTATCGAACTCACCTCATTAACTACCCACTCAATCTCATAGTAGTCCTCTCATTCAATGCCAGCACAATTCTTCAACACATCATAGCTGGAGGTACACGCCATCGGACTGATGCCTCTGATACTCCGTGATCAATGGCATTAGTGCCATCTTTCAATGGTCAATGGTCACACTATTGAACTTTCTCAGTTTGGAGCGACACTGCACAGTTGACCCTGCTCATGGCAGATAAGAGGAACTAACACGACGATTTTTCATCTTCATCTTTCTCTCTCTCTCTCTCTCTCTACATATGCACGTATTCTATATCCAATCACAGTTAGTAATTCTGGCTATTTCACTTTGTCTCGCTTTATTCTATTCAGCCGAATCCTGCTTCTAAACACTTGTCCAGTTATAAAATACAATTTCGAGCAGAAAACGTTTTTATCCTCAGCCGTTATCTTGACCGTTATCTGAATTGTACCACTTTCCTTCTTATGGTCGTTTCTTTTGCCCTTTGTCTGTGAATGTTCATGTCTGTAACAGTTACACAGTCTCCCACTCAGTTGGCTGGATGGCTGGTTTGTGATGCAGAGGGAGGCCAGCAGCGCAGGTTCAACTCCCCCCCACTGACAGAGGTTACCATGAAGGGGACCCTCTCTCAACAATGGGCAATCCAGCATGGTCAATCCACTCTAAGCTGCACATCTTTGTACTCTGGGAGGAAACTGGAACATTTAGGGGAACCCACATAGATACATGGAGAATGTTCAAACTCCACATAGAGAGTCACCTGAGTTTGGAATTCAACCAAGCTCCTTGTGATGCGAGGCTGCAATGCGAACCACATATCCATCATACTCCTCAGCTAGTTCTACTAATTACTTGTAGCTGACTAATGAAATCTAACTGACTTGTTCTGATAAGTGAACCTGACCCAGTCTTAGATCTTTATCATCGGCCATATCTGGTTTCCTTTAAGTGCGTTGTGAGTAGTGAAGGAGTGGGACTAGAGAAGGAAACAGTGACACCCTCCAACCTCAGTCAGAACCGGAGTGAAGAGAAATTCAAAAAGTAGGAATTCATTCAAGGAATTCCTTCGCAGAAGTTTGGGATGGCTGATTCTTTATATTATATCAAGGCTGACTTTGTCTCTATTTCTATGGATAGGTGAATCAGGGATAATGGTGCAATGACAGAAAAGTGCAGCTGAGAACACAATAAGATGAGCCATGACCTTATTGACTGGTCGAGTACTGCCTCAGCCCTATGTTCTTATGTTCCATTCAGCCCTTCGCTTCAGCTCCACAGGAGCAGATCAAGGCCACTCCGATGGTTAGGTGTAGTTTGGGAAATGTAATTGGAAAATCTAGGCTAGTTCAGGAAGTGACCCCCACCCAATTCCTCTTTCCAGGCTTCCCTTCTCTGTAACTTCTGCCCAGGTGTGAAACCACATTCTCAACATCTACTTTGTCAAGCCTCCTCTGTATTTTGCCCACTTCAATAATGCCACTATCATCATTTAGACCACAATGTTACAGACCCAGATTTACTGTGAATACAGCCCCCATACCTCACACAAGGTCAACTCTGACAAATCCTCTGCTCTCCCTGAATGCAACATTTTACAAAATGACTTCCAGATAATAGTTAGTTATTTACCAAAAGCATAAATAAAAGCGTAATAAATAGGAATAGGGGCCAACTATTCAGCCCCTAAAAATTGTACTGTCATTCAATAAGAACATGGCTGATCTATTCCAGTGCTCAACTCCACTTCCCTGCTAACCCCTTGCATCCCTCGAATCGCTGATATGTCAAAAGCCAAGCCACACCGTCTGTAAATACAATCAGTGACACTGTCTCCACAACTCTCTGCGTTAGGGCATTCCAGCCATTCACTACCTTCTGAAAGAAGACAATTCTTTGCATCTCAGTTTGAAATCGACATTCCTTATTCTGTATCTATGTCCCGGAGTGAGACAATCTGCCCAGGTGTGAAACCACATTCTCAACATCTACTTTGTCAAGCCTCCTCTGTATTTTGCCCACTTCAATAATGCCACTATCATCATTTAGACCACAATGAATAATGGCCTCAGCATTTTTGATGTATTCAATAAATCAACAATTGCATCCCTGGACCCAATCTAATAAACCAACATTTCTGCATCAGTATGCTGACGTTATGTTTCATACTGCTCTTTTATTGGGAGTCCTCTTCAGTAAATAACAGCCTACCGTTTGGTTCTCAGTGTCTTCCACAAACTCGGATGTATACTGCTCTCAGATCCCACATACTACGAGATTTTGTCCTGCGTAAGAACCTTTATATTGTGATACATTTGATTAGATTAGATTACTTACAGTGTGGAAACAGGCCCTTTGTCCCAACAAGTCCACACCGACCCGCCGAAGCGCAACCCACACATACCCCTACATTTACCACTTACCTAACGCTACGGGCAATTTAGCATGGTCAATTCACCTGACCCGCACATCTTTGGACTGTGGGAGGAAACTGGAGCACCCGGAGGAAACCCACGCAGACACGGGGAGAACGTGCAAACTCCACACAGTCACTCACCTGAGTCGGGAATTGAACCCGCGTCTCTGGCGCTGTGAGGCAGCAGTGCTAACCACTGTGCCACCGTGCCGCCCTATATGCCTTGTGGAAAATCTCTGGAAGGCCTCGTGTGTATCCGTGCCCATTTATCAAGGCCGCTTGATATATTCTCATGGACCTCCAGAAAAAATTTGCATGATTTTACAGACAAAATATAGTTTGCTTTTAACAAGACCATGATGACTCTGTGTGATGCTTTTCTAAATGCCCTACAGTTCCTTCCTTAATAACAGATTCCCAGCAATAATTGTGAGGCTAAGTGGTTCCTGCTTTCAGTCTCGCTCCTTTCTTGAAGACAGATGCCACATTGAAGGGTCTCCAGTTTCACTGGGAGACTCCTTTAACCGAGTGAGTTATGGAATATTTCAAACAGAGACACCCGCCACTCTGTGATAACCTCTTTTTAAACCAGCTATGAATTGTTTATGATCAGTTTACCCTTGGTCTTATCGGTTTAATAAATGCCTTGTTACTTTTGTTAGAGACAGTTCATGAACTTACCTCCTATTACCATTTTGTTTACATCATTGAAATATTTACAGCACGTTCACCAGTGAGGAATAATGTAAAATACTGGTGGAAATTATCTGTCTGCATCCCATGTCACAACCTCCAAATTTCTCTCAATAAACCTTCCTGACTTTCTTCCTACCAAATATCACACACACCTTTGGAACGACTCTTATATAAATGGAAAATCTCGTGCTGCTTTTTTTAATATTTCTTGCCAATTTGTTTACATCACATCTTTTCTTTCCTTGGCTTTCTATATTCATACAGTTATATCGCACCCAAACATAATCTTTGGTCCACTTTGTCCATGCCAGCCAGGGTTTTCCAATATAAACTGGTCCCATCTGCTTGCATTTAGCCCATATGCCTTTGAATTGTTCGCATTCATATGTTTGTTCAAAGGTCTTTCAAATGTTGGAGCTATACTAGCATCTGCCAGTCTTCGTCTGGCATCACATTCCATAAACATCACCCTTTTTTAAAAAAATCGCTCTTCCTCCCTTTTAAAACTTCCCTCTTAAACCTGTGCACTCGATGAGTTAATTTTCCTATCCTGTGGAAACTATCTTGGCTTTTCATCCTATCCATGCCTCCCATGATTTTATATATTTCTACAATGTCACCCCTCAACCTCCTAAACCCCGTCTGATACTAACTTCAAGAACAAGCATTTAAAATTAAAAGCGACTGGTAAACAGTTCTCAGCCCAAACTTCATTCTGTTATTTGTTTTGTCTTCATGTTCCAATACTAAGGCAGCATGAAAATGCTACCAGTGCCAATAAGACGTCAATCACCTGCGTTCCTTTGTCTGATGGAGGTGATGATCTCTGCAGTGAAAGTGTATCTCTGGCAAGAGCTGTGTAATACAACATGTTCAACGTTCTCCCTCCTGGCCTCCCTATGACCTTGTGTGGTTGTGTCTTCTTTATCTTTGACTTAATAGAGAAAACCCCTTTTCCCAAGTCACATCTTAATTTAAACTCATTTTATATAATCTTCTCGTTCACCACCGCTAAAGGCCTGTTTATCTGTTCTCACACCCTCTTTTCCCTGTCACCTACCCACCCCCCATATCTGCCAAGGGGCTAAAATGCCCATTTTCCAATCGTTTTCAGTTCTGAGCAAGTGCTACACTGGACTTGAAGTGCTAACTCTCTTTTGCTGTCTCTGCAAATGTTGCCAGACCTGCTGAGTTTCTCCAGAAATGAATAGGCAGAGAATACATTTTCAATTCAACAAATAACTATGGATACTGGAAACAAAAACATAAATATTTCTGGAGAAACTGGGAAGGATCACTGGGTCCGAAAAATGAACTCTCCAATTCATGCCACAAGATGCAGCCAGACTTGCTTAGTTTCGTCTGCAATTTCTGTTTTTGAACAAGTTCCAAAGACGTGCGTCACATCTGCTCAAATGCCGTGTCCAGCGCCGGAGCGTGGTACATTGGGAAGTGAACGATAATGCAAGGGGCACAAAGTTCATTGGTTCTGAAACGACATAAGGCTGGCATCACTGCCACGACAGACCTCTTAATCACCGCCAGAGAGAAAAACAGAGGATAAAACATTCACATCAAACACAGAAGATGTTATTAATGAAAAGAAAATGGGATTTAGATGAATATGTTAAAGTATCTGAATAATGTAACAAACTGGTGGTGTGACATCAGGGAGAGGCCCTCAGCAGAATGAAAATATGAAGCTGGATGTGTTCGCACATCAGAAGCCAGGTTAGGTCACTGGGTACAGAGCTGATGGGTGAATGGGTCTCGTTGTGAAATGAGGGAAAGTCAGCAGAATTGATTTGCAGATGTTGTAGCTCACACTGGGTTATCATGTGATGCTGTAGATCTCAGCAGCAGTCGCAGCAGAATTGCATTCAATCACAATCCAGATAATCTATCACTGTACCATTATCATCATGCCATGTGATGGTTCAGTGACGAATGTAGGTGAACATGCCAGAGTCAGAACCATGTGTACCTAAACCTGATGGCAACCCATTAAAGCTACCTGACTTGACTGTTTCCATTCTAAAAACCAGAACTACCATCTGATGTAGAAGGGGGAAGTCAGCCCAAGACTAACAGATAAGATCGAAGCTCTGCATTCTTCCCTCATTCAGTCATCAATGTCGATGGACTATTAAACAACTTACTGGAGGAGAGGACTCCACAAATATCTCCATCCTAAATAACAGAACAGCCCTGAATATCAGTGTAACAGACAAGGATGTGGTATCTGCCCCATCCTCAACCGGAAGTGTTGAGTCGATAATCCACCTCACCCTCCTCATGATGCTCACAGAACCACAGATGCCAGTCTTCAACCAATTTGATTCGCTGATCGTGACATGAAGAAACAGCTGAGCACAGTAGATATGACAAAGGCAATGGGCCCTGACACCATTCCTGCAATAGGACTGAAGACTCGTGGTGCACACCCAGCCTTGTCCCTGTGGAAGCTGTTTCATTCCAGCTCCAACTCTGACATCTCCCTGGCAAGGTGGAAAATTACTCAACTATACCCATTGATTCATAGAGTCATTGAGATGTACAGCATGGAAACAGACCCTTCGTTCAAACCTGTCCACACCGGCCAGATATCCCAACCCGATCTAGTCCCACCTGGCAGCACCGGGTCCATATCCCTCCAAACCCTTCCTATTCATATATCCATTCAAATGCCTCATAAATGTTGCAACTGTACCAGCTTCCACCACATTCTCTGGCTGCTCATTCCATACACATACCACCCTCTGCATGAAAAAGTTGGCCTTTAGGACTCTTTTATATTGTTGCCCTCTACCCTTCAGGCTCTCTGTCTGTATTCCTAATGAAGGGATTTTGCCCGAAACGTCGATTTTGCTCTTCCTCGGATGCTGCCTGAACTGCTGTGTTTTTCCAAGTGGATGAGGGAAGAATGCAGAGCTTCGACCTTATCTGTTACTCTTGGGATGACTTCCCCGTTCTCCATCAGATGGTGGTTCTGCTTTTTGGAATGTAACCAGTCAAGTGCAGTGGCTTTAATGGGTCTCTAATTTAGACTCAGATTTCAGCATTTGCCATCCTTGTTTTTACCCTCTCATCTTAATTCTATGCCCTCTAGTTCTGGAATCCCTGAACCCAGGGAAAAGACTTTATCCATTTATCCTATCCGTGCCCTTCATAATTTTGTAAACTTCTATAATGTCTCCCCTCAGCCTCCGACGCTCCAGGGAAAACAGTCCAAGCTTGTTCAGCCTCTTCCTAAAACTCCAATTCTTCAACCCTGGCAGCTTCCTTGTGAATCTTTTCCTAACCCTTTCAAGTTTCACAACATCTTTCCGATAGGAAGGAGACAAGAATTGTACACAATTTTCCAACAGTGGCATAACCAATGTCCTGCACAGCTGCATACTCAATCCCATAACAAGGGAATGGCTTCAGTCTGACCGTTTACTACGCCCCCAGTCCCGTCGCGATAGTCACATTGGTGGAAGATCTTTTTGACAGAGCTGTCAAGCAGCTCCGAAATAAACAGATCAGTTTGGTTTCCGATAGGTCCCCATGTGGAGATAGTGCTGTTGTGGAAAAGTCACTGGATTACTAATACAGACCAGACTAATGTCTGACAGCTGGTGGAAGTTAATAATAATTAATGAAATTTCCAGATGTAAAATCTGGCGTCATTAACAGTGACCTTGAAGCCAATGTCGATTGTAAGCACCAATTTGCTTCCTCAATGTACTTTCAAGAAGTGAATCTCCCGTGTTTTCCTGGTCTGGGCTAAAAGTGACTCCAGACAAACAGACATATGTTAAACTCTTCAATGGTCTCGGAAACAGCCAAGCAAGACACTCCATTATATTAAACTGCTCTGAGGTCTTAAAGGATAAACCCGGACAGAACACCCAGCACCAGTCTTGGCATTGGAAAAGGGAATTGGAAACACAGTCCGGTCACCATGCAGAGATCTCCTTCCTGACATCTGAGGGCTCGTGATAGCATTTACAGAGCTTTCTCACAGACTACACAGAAACAGTGGGAAAGGTGGAGGTCTTTCGACACGTTGAGCCTTCTCCATTCTAGTTCATGGAGAAAATCTCCTCAATGCAGTCTTCCCCACACAAGGTTCATATCCCTCAGTATGTTTAAACATCGAGACATATAAAATAAAAATTAGTGTCGTCCCTTTGTCCCATCAATTTTGCTCTTCCATTCAATATACAGACAGTTCTCCAATAATGTGTGCTTATTAAACACGATTTAGCTGCAACACGATTCATGAATTGTGCACCTTTCTTTATAAAGCAAGCTCCCGTGCACTGTGACATGATTCAATCCCCGGCACCAGCTAAACAGTAAAACAGAGCCTCAGGGTCCTCTGTTTGCAAAATGCACCCTCAATGTGTTCAGCTAAACCAGGAATGTAATCCGCTCTGCATGTCTTGAAACTGAGCCTGAAACTGGATATTGTTAGCGAAGTTTGAGAAAAGTTTTAGCTCAGGTTGAGATTATGGATGTATGAAACTTCCAACTCAGCGAGCAAACCTACATCCAGAACTGGGAATTGTAATCGACATTTAGAAGGAACTTTCTTGCAAACCAGGGGAACAATCTTGGGAGAAATCTTGGGATGGCAGAGTGGCTCAGTGGTTTGCACCAGGGACCCGGGTTCAATTTCCTCATTGGATTAATTTCTGTGTGGAGGTTGCACATTCTCCCTGGGTCTGCATGAGTTTCGTCCAGATGCTCCAGTTTTCTCCCACAGTCCAAAGATGTGCTGGTCTTGTGAATTGGCCATGCTAAATTAGACATAGTGTTAGGTGTGTTAGTGGTAAATAAAGGGTCGGTGAATGGGTCTGGGTCGGTTATTCTTTGGAGGGTGGTGTGGACTTGGGCTGAAGGGCTTGTTTCATTAATGTCGGGAACCTACTGTAACTGGAATCCCGCGGTAGTGTGATGTGGTCAGTCCGTTTGTGTGCTTTCTGGTGAAGAGCTTGGTGAAAGGTACAGTGCTGTATTCAGTAACTGTGGTGTGAAAGTGGTACATTTACAGCACTATTACATTGCAAAATATGTTTTAAAGATTTACATAGACTGTGCTATGTTAGGGTGACTAATTATTATGTTATGATTATTCCTGACATTATTGGGTCTTTGCTCTTACCCTCTTTTTCCCATAACCCCCATTAGTTATATTGCACCGCTTTCTATAATAGTGTTTCACAGGAACACAATTGCCGCGTTATAAGAGAACAACCTGTAATGAGCGCTGATTCTCTATTTCCACACCATATTCCTGCTCTCTTCCCATCCCCTTCGTGTCTAACAATCATTATTTATATTGAGTGCCTTGTCTTCCACAGCATGATCTGTGAGAGAATTCCCCAGGTTCACCAGTCTGTGAGTGCAGACATTTATTCTCATCTCAATGCAGAGTGGCCTGCCTGTACCTAATACTGTGGGTTCTTATATTTGACGTCCCAGACTGGGGAATCATCATTCCTGCTTCCATACAGTCTCCCCCTGTCAGGGTTTTATATATTTCACTGGTTTTCCTACAGCTCATGGAATACATGTCCAGTCGCCCCAAACTCTGCTCCCCCAACAAGCCTGTCAACCGAGAGATCAGTCTGGTCATACTTCACTACTCACTCTCAACGTCAGATTTGTCCTTTATTAGGTAAGAACATTAACACTGCACACAATACCGCACAATGTTCAAGATGAGGTCTCATCAAGGCCCGCTACAACTGCAGTCAGGCACCCTTACTCCTGTATTCAAACCCCCCTGAAATAATGGTCAAGAGTTATCTTCTTAACTGCTTTCACTGTTCATAATCAAACAATCACAGACACATATACTCTGTACTGTCAGAAAGGCAGTATGATCTACATTAGTCCCACTTTCTTACATGAGATCTGTAGCCATAAATGTTATGATACTTCAATACGTTTTAATGGTTGTAAGATTACCCATCACAACTCTCCTCTAAGGAAACTTAATCCTGACTCCAATACCTTCTGGGTAAATAAACAATCCTCCATATCTTCTCTAAACCGCAAAAACCTTGCTCTTGTTCTTGAAACTTTGAATAAAAGGAGCAGCTGCTGCATAGCCACCCTGTCCATGCCCCTCGTAATCTTACCCTTCTGAATCAAGTCCCCCTCAGCATTCTCTGCTCCAATGTAAATAATCCGAGTTTATCCAGCCTCTCTCCATAGCTGATATGCTCCATCCCAGGGAACATCCTGTCGAACCTCCTCTGCACCCCCTTCAGTGCAATCACATCCTTCCATCGTGTGACTCCCAGAACTCCACGCAGTATTCTATCTGTGGCAGAATCAAAATTTTGTATAACTCTTACAATCTATGTCTCAATGATTAAAGGATATGCCGACAGTCGCATGTGACTTCTGAACTAACCTATTACCCTGCCTAGTACATTCAGGGATGTGTGGAGAAGCACCCTCTGAGATTCCTAGTGTGCTGCCATTCATTGAGTTCTCCCCTGTCTGGTTCCTTCTTCCAAAGTGAATCACCTCATTTTTATCAGGGTTACATTCCATCTGCCATTGCTGTGCCCATCTGGTCATTCCATCTATATCTTCCTGTAACATAAAACCTTTCTCCTCACTGCCAAACACCCGGAAAATCTTTGTATTCTGGCAGGAGACAGAGAGTACAGGTAGAAAGCTGTCTATGTGATTGGAGACCAGTCTCACCTGGCGTATCACAGAGACCAGTGCTGTGTCCCTTATTATTTGTGGTATTTATAAATGGTGTAGATGCGATTGTGGAGGGAGGGTGGGGTGGTGAGAGTGTGCTACAGAAGCTGGAATCTGTACTGAAACCAACACATGCTGGATATCACAGTGATCACAGTGACTCAGACATCATCCATGGAGAGAGAGCACATAGCCCTTCATTGCCTATATTCTGATTCCCTTCAAACAAAGGCAACCTTAACTTTACCTTCCCCCATTTGCGTATGTTCCTCCCAATAGAATTTGCTTTATTGTTGTAGGGCTAAATTACTGTATGGATTCTTTAGAAATCCTCCTGATATCCAACTATACCACATCCACTTGTTTTCCATTGTTTATATCGGCAAGGTACATCTTCAAACAAAACGTTTGTAAATGTTGCCTTCCCTTTCAGAAATATAGCATCATTCCCTAGACGTTTGCTATACCTTTCCAGGTGTCCAATATCGCATACTTTACAATAAATTCCGGCAGATTTCCCCACTGTGAACAATAAGTTACCTGATCTGTAGATCACCATTCTCCCTCTTCTACACTTTGTAAATCCTCAGACTGCATTTATAACCTTTCAAACTGAATACGGAAAAATACAATGATTCCCAATTCAATTATTATGTCCATTTCAGCTTTCTCTGAAATTCTGTAATGAAGTACATTTGGTCTGTCAGATAATCAATGCTCAATCCAGTTGTGTTTTCGAACGTTACCTGGTCACTGATATGAATGATTTTAGTCTTTAATTACACAAGTCCCATGGTCACTTGGTATAGCTGGGAGATTTTCTGGACCTTTCTCCGTGAAGAGAGATATAAAGTAACTGGTTAGTTTCCCGATCATTTTTCTGTTTTCCACAATAAATTATCCTGTCCACACATTCACTCTTCCACCTTTGACCTTGCTTTTATTTTCCTTTCAAATATTAATAGAGGTTTGTGGTCAGTCCTTTTGTTTCTGATTAGTTTGTATTGCTGTTCTCTTTATAATTTACTTATCAGTTTATCAGTCCCCTTTTGTTGCGTCCACAATTTCAATGAATCCACAATATATGACCCTTCTCTATCGCACTTTCTTCAATCTAATGCAATTCTTAACTTCTTTTGTTAACCACCGTTGCTTCACCTTTCACTTTTGCGATTTATGCCTTGGAACAATATATGTACATTGTAGACCTTACAGTGCTTCTGTAAATAACAGATATTGCCTGTCTTTCATTCAGTCATTTTAATGTACTTTTCAAATTCACTAAAGCCATGTTTATTCTCGTATCTTAATGGGTTGCACGACTCAGGTATACGCCCGTAATATAAGAAAATACTGCTTGTATTCAGACGTCATGAAAAGTTCAATATATTAAGATCACTATTCCCCAAAGCTCCTCTACAGCAAAGTCTTCGATTTGCTCTTCTGATCACACACCAATTCCAAAATCGTCTGATCAACAGCTCGGTGCTCAACATATTACTAAAGCAACCCGGCTCATATACACTCAACATTAACATTCGCTTGGGGAAACACTGGTTAGATGTAGCTTGAAGCTGTCCATTATTACTGCAGTACCGACAAACCTGTAAGTCTAATTTCCTGTTTTATAACATACCCAGCATTTGTATTGCAGCTTTCATTTTGATGCATAACTCTCATGAATGTTTGATTCTCCTTGCTGTTTCTAAGATCCACCTCACCAGATTCTGTGGAATCTGAGTGACGTGAGCTCTGGCTCTGGTAGATACAGGCAAGATGTTTGGCGAGGCATATCTCCACATGGTTATTATCTCACCACATCTTCCCCGCTCTTTGCAAGTGTCATTGTGAGATTTTAACCAGATCTCCTGTTATGCTGGTGGAGTAGAGATGGACAATGATCTTTCAGCAATGCCATGTATTTCCCAGAGAGCTGAGCTTGCTCTGACCTGGTTGGGAACCTTACAGCAGGCTGGTAAAGCGTTGCTGCTGCTGTGTCTTAGTGAGATCACATCTGGAGTAGTGCACACAGAGTTAATCTCCTCACTGAGGAAAGGATGTTTGAATGAACTCAAAGAATGTTCCATCAGCTGACTTCTGCAACGAAGGTGTTAATCATAAAATTCCTGCAGTGTGGAAGCAGGCCATTTGACCCATCGACTCCACACTGATCCTCAGAAGACCATTCTATCTAATACCACCATCCACCCCACCCAATGTTGAAACCTGGCATTTTCCATGACTGATGATCTTGGCCTCTACATCCCCAAACATTATGGATTATTTAGCATGGCCAATCCACCTTATCTGCACCTCTTGGGACTGTGGGAGAAAACTGGAGACTGAAATCGAACTAGGATCTCTGGTGCAGTGAGGCAGCAGTGCTAACCACTGAGATACTCAGTGTGGACAACACACCTTGTCTGCATATTTCAGCCCATGAAAAGTGACATTTGAGCAGGGAGCTTCCATAAGTTCCCAAACCTGTCACTGAGCAACAGGAGGTGGACATTGAGATCCTGAGCGGCTTGGTCAGGAACAGGTGAAGGACATGCAAGTCCATTGAGACTACAGGGTAAGAATACGAGGAGGACATTCATCCCAGCGAGTGTGTAAAGCAGGAACAGAATGAGTCCAATCAGCCATTCATGCCTCTTACACAGCAATTGGAGCAGATCTTTTACAGCCTTGTGCCTGTTACATAGGAATTGTGAAAGGGAACATAAAGGTTATGGAAAGGGAAGGACTTCGAATAACCAGCTTCACTGGGGAATGAAAAATAATGAGAAATCTTTTTCGATTGAAGACAAATTATTAGAATCCGTTATGAAGGAATTAATAACAGGAGATTTCCAAAGTCAAGCCACAATCCAGCGCAGTCAACATAGTTTTATGAAGGATAAATCATGTTTGAATGATTTGACTAACTTTCTTTAAATAAAACATAACAAGCAAAGTGGATAATGGGGAGCCTATAGATGTATTATATCTGGTCTGCCAGACATCAGTGCAGAATGTGCCTCGCAAAAGATTAATATGCAAGGCAAGAACACATGGGGTTAGGATCAATTTACTTGCTATGGGAGAGGATTAGCCACCCAGTAAAATCCATGATATGGAGCCGCTGGTTTTGGACTGGGTTGGACAAGATCAAAAATCAAACGACAAATCATTAGAGTCCAATGGGTTTTTTTATAAACACAAGGTTTCATTGCTCTGCTCCTTCATCAGGTGTAAAAGACAGGAAGACCTGAAACACAGAAATGTTAAGAAAAGATCAAAGGATTGTACAACTTATGCACATGAATTGCACACACCTAAGATGGCTCTTAAATACTTCATCAGTTAGACTGGAGGGGCAAGTTTGATTGATTAATATGTAAATCGCAGAATTTTTTTCAAGTCACTCCCTGGAGATACCTTCAGGTAAATGAAGTCACACTTGCGGTCAGACAATGTATTCTAAGCGTGAGACCTTGTTTGGACGCTGTCTGTGTCTTCATCTGGAGTCAGACTGGTTTTATTTACAAAGTAGGAGTTGTAAAATATCACATTAACTGACTGTCTACAAATTGTACATACTTGTAACAAAATAAAATAAGATACAGCAAATCCATTTCCCCACACGCACTCACTCCGTGGTTTCAGAGCTTCCCCTCTCTGCAGCCTCTGCTCCGATTGGTGTTCATGTCACAGACCCACTTGCAGTGGAGTGCATCAGGGAAAATTAACAAACAGTGAAATTCACAACTAATCTTGGAGGAGTTGTAGGGTGAAGTTCACAGCACCGAATCAGATAAGTTAATTGTTGTTTTATGTCTGTCCAAGAGAAAGACTGCAGTAGTGAGTCTCGTGGATTTTTTCTTGATTATATATTTTTGGAGATAAGTCTCTTGATTAAATTTAAAATATAAGCCATAGCTATTAATTTAACCAGGGCCTGCCTTTGTAGAGGAATAAGACTGTATTATTTTCTGGATCTATAGATTGTGAAGAAGCAAAAATGGCCTTTGCAGTGATATGTGCTTCCTGTCAGATGTAAGAGTTTAAAGAGAGTTTAAGGGTTACTGCGGATTATGTCTGCCATAAATGCTGTTGGATACGAATCTTACCAGATCGAATGGATCGGTTGGAGAGAGATAGAAGCACTGAAGAATTCACAACAGCAACAGTATGTGATGGATGGCAGTGAAAGGAAGGGGGGCAAGTCTCAGATACAATCACATACATGGGTTAACTCCAGGAAGGTTGGGAGAGGGCGGCACCTAGGGCAGGAGTCTTTTGTGGATACACCCATTTCAAACAGAAATGCGGTTTTGGAAAAAAGTAGGGGATGATGGATTCTCAGGGGAACGTAGCACGAACAGCCAAGTTTCTGGTATTGAGATTGGCTCCAATGCAACGAGGGGTATTTCGACTTCCAAGAGATCAATTCTTTGAGGGGATTCTGTAGTCAGAGGTACAGATAGACGTTTCTGTGGCCAGCCGGGGGTTTTGGGGGGGGGTGGTGGGGAAGCAGAATACTGTGTTGTTTCCCTGGTGCCAGGACCAAGGATGTGTCAGAGAGGGTGCAGAATGTTCTCACGGGGGAGAGGGGCCAGCAGGAGGTCACTGTCCACATTGGAACCAACAACATTGGAAGGGAAAAGGTTAAGACTCTGAAGGGAGATTACAGAGAGTTAGGCAGACATTTAAAAGGGAGTACTACCCTCAAGGGTAGTAACATCTGGATTACTCCCAGTGCTACGAGCTAGTGAGAGCAGGAAGAGGAGGGTAGAGTAGATGAATGCATGGCTGAGGAGCTTGTATATAGGAGAAGGGTTCACATTTTTGGATCATTGGAATCTCTTTTGGGGTGGAAGTGACCTATACAACAAGGACAGATTGCATCTATTGGATTGGAAGGGGACGGATACATTGGCAGGGAATTTTCTAGAATTGTTTGGGAGGATTTAAACTAGTAAGTGGGGTGGGTTGGGGGGAACCCAGGGAGATAGTGAGGAAAGACATTAATTTGAGACGGGTACAGCTGAGAATAGAAGTGAGTCAAACAGTCAGGGCAGGCAGGAACAAGGTAGGACAAATAAATTAACCTGCATTTATTTCAATGCAAGGGGTCAAACAGGGAAGACAAATGAACTCAGGGCACGGTTAGGAACATGGGACTGGGATATCATAGCAATTATGGAAGCATGGCTCAGGGATGGGCAGGACTGGCAGCTTAGTGTTCCAGGATACAAATGCTACAGGAAGCATAGAGAGGGAGGCAAGAGAGGTGGGGGACTGGCATTTTTGATAAGAGATAGCATAACAGCTGTGCTGATGGAGGATATTCCCGGAAATACATCCAATGAAGCTATTTGGGTGGAACTGAGAAATAAGAAAGGGACGATCACCTTATTGGGATTGTATTTTGGACCGCCCAATAGTCAGAGGGAAATTGAGAAACAAACTTATAGGGAGACCTCCGCTATCTGTAAGAATAATAGGGCAGTTATTGAAGGGGATTTTAACTTTCTAAACATCTACTGGGACTGCTATAGTGTTAAAAGTTTAGATGGAGAGGAATTTCTTAAGTGTGTACAAAACAATTTTCTGATTCAGTATGTGTATGTACCTACTAGAGAAGGTGCAAACTTTGACCTACTCTTGGGAAATAAGGCAGGGCAGGTGAGTGAGGTGTCAGTGGGGGAGCACTTTGGGGTCAGCGACCATCATTCTATTCGTTTTAAAATAGTGATGGAAAAGGATAGACCAGATCTAAAACCGGAAGTTCTAAATTGGAGAAAAGCCAATTTTGATGGTATTAGGCAGGAACTTTCGAAAGCTGATTGGAAGCAGACGTACGCAGGTAAAGGGACGGCTGGAACATGGGAAGCCTTCAGAAATGAGATAACAAGAAACCAGAGAAGGTAAAATCCTGTTTGGATGAAAGGAAAGTTTGGTAGTTATAGGGAATGCTGGATGACTAAAGAAATTCAGGGTTTGGTTAAGAAAAAGAAGGAAGCATATGTCAGGTGTAGACAGGAGAGATCGAGTGAATACTTAGAAGAGGAGAAAGGAGGTTGGAGTATACTTAAGAGGGATATCAGGAGGGCAAAACCGGGACATGAGATAGCTTTGGCAAATAGAATTAAAGTGAATCCAAAGGATTTTTATAAATGTAGTAAGGACAAAAGGGTAACTAGGGAGAGAATAGCGCCCCACATAGTCAGC
This sequence comes from Hemiscyllium ocellatum, assembly GCF_020745735.1. NCBI lineage: Eukaryota > Metazoa > Chordata > Chondrichthyes > Orectolobiformes > Hemiscylliidae > Hemiscyllium > Hemiscyllium ocellatum. The sequence continues at coordinate 61,882,332 of NC_083423.1, read as the reverse complement.
AAGGTGGACTTTGTGCGGAGTCACAGAAAATGGGCGAGATACTAAATAAATATTTTGCATCAGTATTTACTTTGGAAAATGAAATGGTAGATATAGACTGTACGGACATAGATGGTGACAGCTTGCAAAATGTCCAGATTACAGAGGAGGAAGTGCTGGATGTCTCTAAATGGTTAAAAGTGGATAAATCCCCAGGACCCGAACAGGTGTGCCCGAGAACTCTGTGGGAAGCTGGAGAAGTGATTGCTGGGCCTCTTTCTGAGATATCTGCATCATCGATAGTCACAGTTGAGGTGCCAGAACACTGAAGGTTGGCAAACGTGGTGCCACTGTTTAAGAAATGGGGTAAGGACAAGCCAGGGAACAATAGGCCAGTGAGCCTGACCTCAGTGGTGGGCAAGTTGTTGGAGGGAATCCTGAGGGACAGGATAACATGTATTTGGAAAGGCAAGGACTGATTCGAGACAGTCAACTTGGCTTAGTGCGTGGGAAATCATATCTCACAAACTTGATTGAGCTTTTTGAAGAAGTGACAAAAAGATTGATGAGGACAGAGCAGTAAATGTAATCTATATGGACTTCAGTGAGGCGTTTGACAAGGTTCCCCATGGGAGACTGATTAGCAAGGTTAGATCTCATGAAATACAGGGAGAACCAGCCATTTAGATATAGAACTGGCTCAAAAGTAGAATTCAGAGGATGGTGGCGATGGGTTGTTTTAAAAAACTACAAGACTGTGACCAATGGAGTGCCACAAGTATCGGTGCTGGGACCTCTACTTATTGTCATTTAAATAAATGATTTGGATGCGAGCATAAGAGGTACAGTTTGTAAGATTGCAGATGGCAACAAAATTGGAGGTGTAGTGGACAGCGAAGAGGGCTTCCTCAGATTAACCTAGGATCTGGACCAGATGGGCCAATGGGCTGAGAAGTGGCAGATGGGGTTTAATTCAGATAAATTCGAGTTGCTGCTACTTGGGATAGCAAATCTCAGCAGGATTTATACACTTAGTGGTAAGTTCCCAGGGAGTGTTGCTGAACAAAGAGACCTTGGAGTGCAGGTTCATACCTTCTTAAAAGTGGAGTTGCAGGTAGATAGGATAGTGAAGAAGGCGTTTGGTACACTTTCCTTTATTGGACAGAGTTGGGAGGTCATGTTGCACCTATACAGGACAATGGTTAGGCCACTGCTGGAATATTAGGTGTAATTCTGGTCTCCTTCCTGTTGGAATGATGTTGTGAAAGTTGAAAGGTTTCAGAACAGATTTAAAAGAATGTTCCCAGGGTCGGAAGACCTGAGCTACAGGGAGGGGCTGAACTGGCTGGGGCTGATTTTCCTGGACCGTCGGAGGCTGATGGGTGAGCTTATAGAGGTTTACACAATTAGGAGGGACATGGATAGGATAATTAGACAAAGCCTTTTCCGTGCGGTCGGGGAGTCTTGAACTAGAGGGCACCGGTTTAGGGTGAGAGGCAAAAGATATAAAAGAGACTAAGGGACAGCGTTTTCAAACAGAGGGTGGTATGTGTATGGAATGAGCTGCCAGAGGATGTGGTGGAGGCTGAATAGGAAGGGTTTAGAGGGATATGGACATGGTGCTGGCAGGTGGGACTAGATTGGGTTGGGATATCTGGTCGGCATGGACAGGTTGAACAGAAGGGTCTGTTTCCATGCTGTACATCTCTATGACTCTATGACTCCATAACTACAGTCCCCATGCCCCATCCAGAGTTGGGTCACCAAATGCTCAGGTCTCCCTGAATGTCTGAGGCACCTCACAGCACAAACTCCAGCAAACCATCCCCAGCACCTCCACTAACGTTTCAATGTCAGGAGACAGTCAGAAGCCCCTCAGCTACAAGAGATGCCTGTACCTTTACAAATTATACTCTAGAAGTTTCCTTGTGTTACTGCCCGCACGATCAACTGAGACAGACAAACAGAGGCGTTCCATGGGCAGGCGCATACCAAGTTTCAACCACGTGAGTCATAGCTACTGGTACAATCTTGTCCATGGAGCACCACATGGGACATATAGAGAAGTGAACAACAGCCTGACACACAGCATTTCAATGTTTCTATGGTTCACAATGCCAGTACTCGATGCACGAGGGAGTCAAAATCTAAAGCTAGGGAAAAATAATGAAACAAAACAAAAATTTATTAACTGATAACTTGTCAAAAATAAGAAAAAGGAGATGGGGGGACTGGAATAACGGGATAAGTGAGATAATGGTGAGTCCAATCCCACGAAAGCAAACATTGGATTGGAGTGGATTGGATTGAGTCTGGCAATTTCCAGGCAGGAGTGAGTAACATTTCCGGAGTGCAGGACTCCGATATACCACTAGCTGATCGAAGTCATCTGCCTGCTGAGAGGAATACATTGATTCTGCCTCCACAGAAGAAGGTGCAGAAACTAACTTCCAGAAATACTAGGGAACTGGATCCTTGGTGAAAATGAGGTGCTGCACGAAATTAGAATTAATGAAGACTATGTCTTTGTAAACCTACTGGAATTGAATATTGGTATGTTGCTGGAATTGATTAGCTACATCCCCGAGTATTGAGGAGGTGGCAACAGAGCTAGTGAAAGAATTACTGACTATTCGTCAAAGCTGGTCAGAATCTCGAAAGGATCATGCAGACTGGAAATCAGCTATTGTAAACCTAAACATTTAAAATAGGACGGAGAGGGCAAACAGAAAATTAAATAACTTGATGTCAGCTGTGAGAATAAAAACATTGTAACCTTTAATAAGGAATGTGACAACTAGACACTAGGAAAATAATGATGTGATTTGGTAGAGTCAACCTAGATTCAGGAAAGGGAAAGGATCCTTGATAAACCTGCTGTAGTTTGTGGAGATTGTCCGTTGTGATATCGAAAATTGTCAATCAGTGGGTGTAGAGGATTTGATTTTTCAGAAAACGTTTGCCACGGCTGAATGCTGGTGAGTGGGGAATGGTGGAGTCCATGGGTAGGTAGGGGTGGAACACACAGAACGGATCAAAAATTGGATAATAGGCGAAATGAAGAGAGTCATGTTTTCTCTGGATGGAAGGCCTATGGGATATCAGAACGATCAGTGCTTGGACAATAGCTGTTCGCAAGGTATAACATGATCGAATAGGAACAACAAATAAAATGATTTTCTTTTGAGTTTATTAAATGGTGAGAGATTACGAAGTTCTGTTGTTGAAGAGGAACTGGATGTTCTTGGTTATAAGTAACTAACATAATTCAGATTCGACAGAAAGTAATTATAACTGGAAATGATATATTGTCTTCCATGCAAAATAATTGAGTACCACAGTAAATATACCTTACTCAATGGTAGTGTTTGGTTGAAAGAGAATTTGGAGTATTATGTACAGACTGAGTCTACTTCATCAATAATGAACGCCACGTTACCGAGACAGTGCAAACGAGTTTCACCAGACTGAACCCTGGCATGATGGTACCATCAGGAGAGAGAGCGGTAACTATGTCGTTAACCTGTAGCAATGTAAGAGTATATGAAGATGAAACTTGACGGTTATGGACGGACGCTCATTTTGTCCCAAGCAGCCATTGATAAGGTGAGAAATTTCGTATTTTCCGTTAGATGCTCGATTCCCAATAGTTTATCTGCCAGTGCATAGACCTTATTTCGATTAACAGAGAGGTACAGACTCTGAAAGAACTCTGAACACTGTAATGCACAGTTACCGTGTGACCCTCCACTCAACGTTACATTGTCCATAATCCTGTCAGCAGCCACAATACCTTCATTCTGAGACAGTTAGCCATTCCCCACCAGCTTCTGAATTCCAGAGAGAACTTAGGTCTGCTCTCTCTGCGACGGAAGATGCCTTTGAGACTCATTAAAAAAATGGTTTCTTTCCCACTGCCAGAAAAGCATGCTAACAGAACACGGATGCACTACTAATAATGAAGCCACGAGGAATGCCATGGAACAGTCCATCTGTGCATTTCCTGCTCCATTTGTTTGTTATGCCGAATCATCTCTGACACTTTCTTGTTCGTGTGTTAGTGACTAGAGAATCTGAATGTTCCTTTTCCTGTTCCTTTGCAAGTGACTCCAGTTGTGAAATGGTCACTTTCTGATCCCGTGTAAGTGATGTGTGAGCATGCGCCGACTCCTTGTCTTCCTGTTTATCGGCAGGAGAGACTGAATATGCTGTCCCTCTTCTTGTCCAGTAGTTTTGATGGGCTGAACGACTTTCCCATATTCCTGTGAAGCCAGATTGAGGTAGTGAGTGAACTCTTCCATTTACTGTGGAACTGTGCAGCGCTGTTTCATGAATGTTACCCACAGTTTAACAGCACAGGTTTGAGCGTTGTCTCAGTCCTGTTGCACATAGACACAGACTGAATCAGGAGGTCAGAGATGAGGAAGCTTTCTGAATATTGTGTAAGACACAGTGAATATCCCCATTTCTGATCGATGTGGACTCTAATGGATGAATGGTCTGCATCATCACAGCAGGGATTCCCTATTGACAAACTGGGGATGCCTGGGCTGAGGTAGCTACCCTGAGGATTTCCTGCAGAGATGTGCCACGGCTGAGATGATTGGTGCCCACAGATGGCAAACATGTTCCATTGTGCTGTAGATGATTCCAAACACTGGAGAGTTTGCAATGGATTCTGATGAAATGCAATTTTGCTCAGGCTCCTTGATGTCACCCTCAGTTAAATACTGCCTTGATATCAAGGGCAGTTGTTCTTTGCTGAGTCCTTCTATTCACCTCTATTGCTCATATCAATAGGTCATCGTGTAGGAGCAGGCAGTGATTTCTTCAAACAAGGGATGGTGAATGTCAGGAATTCTCTATTCCAGAGAGTTAGGGGAGCTGTAGCAGTAAGTGGCCTCAAACTGCACCTATCTAGCAAGTTGGAGGGTCTGAATGGAACATCAGAACAGGAGCAGGGTTAGAGCGTTAGACACTATGAACCTTCTCCACCAAGCACTACGATTGTGGCTGATCAGGTTGTGGTCTCAGCCCCACTTTTCTTTCCGTACCCCATCATCTGTGACTCACTTTTGTGTCAAATATTTATCTCACTCAGCTTTGGATAAATATGAACAAAGAGGCGCCACATTCCTCTGGAGAAGAGAATTCCCACTCAAATGGTCCTTTTACAATTTCTCCTCATCTCCCTTACAGTGTCATGCAGCAAGGAGCCCTGTCCACATAATTCAGACATCCCAATCTGATCTAGTTCCATTTGCCAGCATTAAGGCTATATTCCTCTAAATCCTTCCTATTAATATGCATATCCAAGTGTCTTTTAAATGTTGTAACTGTACCAGCCTTCGTCACTTTTGCTGATAACTCATTCCGTACACCCACCACAACCTGCATGAAAGCATTGACCCTTTACTATCGTTCTCCTCTCAATTTAAGCCTTTGTCCTATAGCTTTGGACTCCGCTAACATGGGAAAAAGATCCTGGCTATTCAGATTGTCCAGGTTCCTCATGATTTTATAAACCTCTATAATGTCACGCCACAGCCTCCAATGCTCCAGAGTAAACAAGCCCCATTCTGTCCAGCCTCTCCCTGTAGCCTAATCCCGCCATGCCCAGCAATATCCGTATACATCTTTTCTGCACCCTCTCAATTTTAACAACATCCTACCTGTAGCAGAACGAACTGAATTAAACACAGTATTCTAAATCTGGCCTCACCAGCATTCTGCCCATTCGCAACACGATTTCACAACTCGCATAGTCAATGCACTGATCAGTAAAGACAAGCATACCAAACCCGTCCTTCAACACCCTATCTACCTGCGACTTCACATTCAAGGATCTATGATCCTGCGCCCTTTTGTTCAACAATGCTCCCGAGGACCTCACCATTAATTGCAAATGTCCTGCCCTATTTTACCTTATCAAAATGCAATACTTCGCATTTATCTAAATTTAACTCCATCTGTCACTCCTTGACCCATTGGCCCATCTGATCAAGGTCTCATTGAACTCTGAGGTAAAATTTGCCAGCCACTGCAACTTCAATTTTAATATAATCTGTAAACATAATAAACAGGCAAATATTCACATTCAAATCATTTATATAAATCATGAAAAGCAGTGGATTCAGCACGGCTCCTTGTGGCACAACACTGGTCATAGGTCTCCAGTCTGAAAACCAATCTTCTAACGCCCTGTTTCTCCTAGCTCACTCTCATTTTATAGTCATTTAACTAGCTTATCTAGGATCTATTTATGACCTAACGTTACTAACTTGTCTGTTATGCGGAATCCTGTCGAATGCCTTGCTGAATCTATATGGACAGCATCTAACATAATGCCATCACCCATCTTCTTTGTCACCTCTTCACAAAATGCAATCAACTTTGTTCGAAATGATTTCCCATGCACAAAGCGTTGTTGACTCTCCTTCATCAGTTGTTACATTTGCAAATACATGTAAATCCTCCCCCTCTCAATGCTCTCCAACAACGTGCCCACAAATGACGTCAGACTCACTGATCTATAGTTCCAGGGCATTATTCCCTTTCCCCGTCGCACTCTTCCGCTGCTCCTTGCAAATGTTAATGTTACCGGGTTGGTGATATGATCAATAATATAGGTCTCAGACTGTGTGAGGATTAGAAACAAGTGAGGCAGGATTCTTTAATCGGCTCAAATTAACAAGTCTATGACTGAAACAAAGTTACTCAAACTAGGATGGAAAGATGAATGACAAACAGTTTGACGATTGCAAATCTGTGCGCCGATGCTTCCCTCTCTAAAAATACTGACACGTGCACACATTTGATGACAAACTGAAAAATATAATCTCTGCAGAGCCTTAACTTGAAAGAACTGTGCCCAAATATTAATTGAACTCATGGCGAAAGGAAACATAAGTGATTGTTCCAAATATCTTTCAGCTTATATAGCTATTCCGCTCTTAGAAGCTACTGGTAATGGGATCACTTCCTGGAACAGGTGGATTCAGCTGGATTGTCTTTACTTCAGGCCGTGGGGTGATTCCAGTGAATCTTCGACAGGAATTCTCCATGAGCGGTATAGATGAATGAGGAGTTTTCAGCTCCCCGACATTGCTGAGAAGAGGAACACAGAGAGAGAGAGGAAGAAACAGCCTTTCCTTCTCAGGAAGGATGCATTATTCCCTCTCTGAGTTGAATCACACAATAACGATATCCGGCCCCAAACTGGACCAAATGAAGTCTGTTTAAACCGTGTATGAACTGTAGGACTCCAGCACATTCCCTGCTCCGTGTAGGTACATCACTGTTAATGCTGGACACCCAGCCATTTCTATCGCAACAAATAGCGCCACGAGATTTGAAGATGTGTTTATATGTTCCCGTATACTTCTATAATATAACTTGTAATATCTTCACAATATCTGCATTTCAATGAATGCATCTTATTCTTTAAATAGCTCCCCAGTCTTATTGTCTCATAGAGGATAAAATATTCATCAGGTATTCACCAGCTCAAAACTTATATGGTTAATAAGAACATTTCTCATTCTCAGGCCTAAACGTTTAATCGTTCAATGCCTTCATCGCAAGGACGAGTAAAGAGACACACCTTTGAAACATTTCAAAAGCAATATGTTTTTCACTTCAGGGGAATTACAACCATAGACAGTACCGCAGATGTGGTCTCAGCAACGGCCTGTACAGATGCAGTAAAACATCCTTAAGATCAGCCCCAATTCTCTTTGCAAGAAAAAGTATCATTGCATTTAATTTTCCAATCACGTGCTGCCTGTACAGACTAACTTCGTGTGATTTATGTAGCAGGACACACGAATCCCTTTGTACCACGGAGTTCTGCATTCTGCCTCCAGTTATATAATTTACGGTCGTTTTATGCTTCTTCTCAAACAGAAACTTCCCATCACCCACATTGTACTCCTTTTTTTTAGTGAAGATTTACTCACTGTCCTCCCCTGTCTGTATTCCATTGCAGACGTTCTGCTTCCACATGCAATCTTGCTAAATGACTATCCTGGTGTATGAGCTCCAACCCATTCAGCCCCTTCATCCAAATCATTGTAAACTGTTGCTGACCTCACGTTGATTCCTGAGGAATTCCACTAGTTACAGCTTTCCATCCTGAAAATAAGTAATTATCACGACTCTGTATGTCCTGTAGCGGACCAGGGCTCTCCTGTTCCTGTTTAACAGCTCAGAAAGGTTGCATGGCCTCCTGATGTACTGTGCAGCTGATTGTCGATTTGTTTCTGATCTCAGTGATCCCCCATTAGGGCCATTTGTTGTCAGATGACCAGGTGGAGTTCTACTGTCAATGATCCTGATCCCTGAGGGTTTGAAAGATGAGCACAGAATATAGATTAACATTTGGGGGAATTGCCATCCCTGAGGTAATTGAGTCCATAACTAGAGGGCATAGGTTTAGGGTGAGAGGGGACATATATAAAAGAGACCTAACGGCAACTCTTTCATGCAGAGGGTGGTAAGGAATGAGCTGCCAGAGGAAGTGGTGGAGGCTGGTACAATTGCAACAGTTAACAGGCATCTGGATCAGAATATGAATCGGAGGTGTTTGGAGGGATATGGCAGGTGGGACCAAATTGAAGTTGGCATATGTGGTCTGCATATGTGTGTTGGACCGAAAGGTCTGCTTCTGGGCTGCACATCTCTCGGACTCTATGACTGTATGGCCCAGTCTTCACTGTTTCCTGGGGATGAGAATACCACAGACAGCTCAATCCTAAGGAGATAAGAACATCCTTATCTCAATCTTAAATGGTAGAAACTCGAAATTTAGAAGTGTATGAGCCTCAAAGCAAGTCAGCTTCCCATTTTAAAAACGAGTGCACAACCAATAGGAAATACATAGTCCATTCAGCCCCTCAAACCTATCCCACATTCCCATTGCCTCTGTTCAGGAAAGTATTTATCAAATTCAGCCTCCACTCTTCTCTTGGGTAGACATTTCTCATAGTGTAAACCATAGAGCGTATGAAATTGGTGCAGAACTAGACTGTTTGCTCCATCAAGTATGATTTGCTGTTCAATCATGGCTAACATGTTTCTCAAAAAAATTCTCCTGCCTTCTCACTGTAACCTTGTTCCCCTTATCATTAAAACATATCCATCTCTGTATTAAAGACAGAACTGTGCCTCGGTCTCCATGTCGCTCTGCGTGTGTGTGTTTCAGCTTATTGGAAGGAGGTAGAGGGTGGTGGAGGATTGTTGTCTTTGGGACAGGAGGCCTGTGACCAGTGGCGTTCCAAAGGGATTGGTACTGGATCCACTTTTTTTTGTCATTTATATCAGTGACTTAGATGAGAATTATGCAATGTACATCGAACAACTTTACAGATGACACCAAGTTTAGTTATATAGTGGAAAGTGAAGAAGGTTGCATAACATTACAAAGGGATCATTTTGTTAATAGGATCAATGAATCATAGAAGTGTACAACACAGAAACTGACCCTTTCGTCAAACTCATTCTTGCCAACCAGATGTCATAAATAAACTTAGTTTCATTTTACAGCATTTGTACCATATCCCTCTAAACCATTCCAATTCATGACCCCATCCAGATGCGTTTTAAATGTTGTAATTTGTACCATCCTCCACCACTTCGTCTGGCAGCTCACTGCATACATAAACCATTTGTGAAAATGGTCCCTTTAGGACCCATTTAAATCTTGGCCATCTCACCTTAATCCTATGTCCACGAGTTGTGGACTACCCCACATGGGGTAAAAAACCCTGACTATTCACCCTATCCATGGTCTTCATGATTTCATAAACAAATAGAATGCGCAAATGTGACGCCAATCAACACGAATGGCTGTGTTTTCAGTAAACCTGGGCCCACATTCTGAAATTGAATACTGACTCATCTTCCCTCTTCATCACACCACAATTATAAAATTATTTTACCAACCTGTCCAGTCACATTATGAAACACCTCTGTGGTATTTTTATCTAGACTTTTGGGCTCAGAAGAAGGGACAGAACCACCACTTGTCAACAATCCCTAAAGCTGCAACATTATTCTCCTGTTTGTTAGTTCATTAGCCTGTTTTGAAATACTGTGACATACCTCCTTGACAGGCAGGTCTTGAACACAGACCTTGTGGTCCAGAGTGAGAGACAATAGCACACAAGTTCGGGTATTGGAATCTAACCCAGAGCTCTGGCTCAGAGGCATGGGCATTACCCACTACACAAGATTGAAACCATGTCCAGACTTTGGGTCACATTTTAAATGTCAGCTTTCAGCTCGATGTGGTTTGGTTAACTTTATTGAATTACACAGTTAAAAGAATCACTTTGTTAAACTGATTAAAGGTACTCACCTCAACTATAGGATGTTGAGTTTATGTGCTTTGCCTTCGAGATAAACTATGAAAATCTTTAATTACTTGGCTATGATTTTCACCTTAAGTGGATTTTATCTGTCATCTGCAATATGAGGGAAAGACATATACAGAGACACTCTGCACGAGAAAGGATCTGGAATAGATATTTATTACTGAACACCAGAGACGAAGAAAGCATACTTTCTGCATCAAAAACACCAATCTCTCTTTACCGCCTGTAACGTTTGACTGCCCTCTTCTTAAAACCACAAATGATCCGTCAGCTGATTTCTGTCCAGCCTTTCTTCCCCAGTATTATCACTCACTGGGCTGAGGAGTGGCAGATGGAGATTAATTTCAATAAATCAATGTATCACAATTTCGTAAAGCAAACAATGAGAGAATATACACAATTAAATGTCTAGCCTTTGGTAGCGTTGTAGAACAGAGAGACCTAGGGATTCTAATATATTTCTTTGAAGTTTGCATCATGTGTGGGCAGGCTGGTTATGAAGGCGCTTGCTTTGCTGATCTTCATTGCTCAGACCTTTAAGTACAGGAGCAGGAACATCATCATTAGCTTGTGCTGAACATGTGAGGTCTCTCCTGAAGTATTGTGTGTATTTCTGGTCAACCAGTTACACTGACGATATTATTAAACTGGTGATGGTTCAGACAAAGATTTACTAGGCTGTTGCTGGGAATGGAGTGTTGAAGTTATAAGGACAGGCTCGATGGACTGGGACCTGTTCCACTGCAGCATAGACCTTTAAGATCTTATGAACGTTATAGAGGTTTATAAAACAATGAAGGGTATAGACAATTTTGAATGGCAGGAGCCCTTTCCTTTGGATCGTGGATTTCAAGATAAGGGAGTAATTTTAAGATGACAGGCGAAAGTTTTACTGAAGATATAGTGTCATAGAGCTGTCCAGCATGGAAACACACCCTTCTATCCAACTCTATCCTGCCAAACAGATGCCCTGCATTAATGTTGTTCCATTTGCCAGCATTGGGCCCATATCTCCCTAAACACTTCCTTTTTCATCTGTCCATCCAGATGCCTTTTAACTGTTGTAATTGTCCCGGCCTCCACAACTTGCTCTGGCAACTCGTTACATATAAAGCACCCTTTCTTTGAAAAAGTTGCCCCTTAGATCCCTTTTAAGTCTTTCCCCTCTGACCTTCAAACTATATCCTCTAGCTTTGGAAAAGGCTACCCTGGGAAAGCGACCAGTGGTATTGACACTATCCAATCCACTTGTGAGTATATAAACCTCTATGATCACCACTCAACCGCTGATGCTGCAGGGAAAATAACCCTGGCATATTCAGCCTCTCCATAAATCTCAAAACATCCAACCCTGGCAATATCTTTGTAAATCTTTTCTGAATCCTTTCAGGTTTCACACATCCTTCCTCGAAGAGCGAGACCGTAATTGCACGAAGTATTCAATAGTGGCCTAACCAATGCCCTGTACAGCCGCAATATAGCCTTCCAAATCCTACATTCAATGCACTGTCCAAAAACGATAAGCATATCAAACACCTTCTTTACTATCCTGTCTACCTGTGACTCCACTTTCAAAGTATTATGAACCTGCACTCCAATGTCTCTTTGTTTAGCAACGTTCCCCACGATATCAACATTAAATGTACAAGCCAATCCCAGATTTTTCTTTCCAATCTGCAGCACTTCACATTTATCTAAATTAGACTCCATCTACAACTCGTCAGCCCATTGGTCCGTCTGATCAAGTTCCCGTTATGCTCTGAGGCAATCATTTTCTCTCTCCACTGCACCTTCAATTTTGTTGTCAAATATGAACTGACTGACCATGCCTCCTGTGTTCACATCCAAATCATTTATGTAAATGATGAACAGCAGTGGAACCAGCACCAATCTTTGTGGCACACTCTGGTCATGGGCCTCCAGTCTGGAAAACAACCCTGCACCACGACTATCTGTCTTCTACCATTGAGGCAGTTCTGTATCCAAATGTCTAGTTGTCCTTGTATTACATGAGATATTACCTTGCTAACCAGTCTTTCATGGGGAACCTTGTCGAATGCCTTCCTAAAGTCGATATTGGTCACATCCACTGCTCTGCCCTCATCAATGCTTTTTGTTACTTCTTCAAGAAAAAGTAATCTAGCTCGTAAGACATGATCGCCCATGCACAAAGCCATGTTTCTTTATCAGTCCTTGCCTTTCCAAATACATGTAAATCCTGTCGTCAGGATTCTCTCCAACAACTTGCCCACCAACGAAGTCAGGCTCACTAGTCTGTTGTTCCCTCGCTTTTTCTTGCCAGTTATTTAATAATGGCACCACGCTGGTCAGCCACATATCTTCCAGAAACTGAAATGGTCCAAGCGCAGGAATATGGGACTAGTTTAGTTTGAGATTATCGTTAGCATTGAGTGTATGGGTTGATAGGTCTGTTTTCAAACCCCCTGTATAACTCTGTGGTTGCATGGGTGCTTGCATGTCCAAGTATGCATCTGCATATTTCTGTCCGCGTTTATCGATTTGTGTGTGTCTGTATGTGTACCTATGTTTATCTATCTCTCAGTGTGTTCTGCATTAGAATGTGTATGTATATTTGTATCTCTATCTCTGCATCTGTGCGCAATGGGAAATGCATTGTTTTGGGGTGGATAATTGAATGGGGTTCAAAGCCTCCCTTCCTCCCTCTCCCTCTCCCTCCTTCTCTCCCTCTTTTGCTGAAAGTGATAAAATGCAATGCTCTGCTGGTGTGTTTTAGGACTTTTCAATCCTTTCTTACATGAAAGATTAATTGCAAGGGTAAGTCACTATCACTAAACATTGCATTTTACAAGTTGTGTGTGTTTGTGTGTGTGTGTGTGTGTGTGTGCCTCTGTGTGTGTTTATATGTTTGTAAGTCTGTGTGAGCAGCTGTGTGTATGCATGCACGCATGGTAATGGATCGAGAAAGAAAGATGTCGTTTCATTTGTATAGTGTCTGCCAGCGCCAAATGGATCACAGCTGATGAAGTGTTTTTGAAGCAGAATCGTCATCGGCAAATCGAATTTGTAAATCAGGGCAGATTGTTTAACCAGAGGTCAAAAACGAAAATAATTCCAATGCTCAGAATTGCCACTGGACACAAGAGTGAGTGCAGACCTAACTTTAGAGATTTGTTTTGCTTTGATTTCAACGTGGGATAGTGTAGGACCAGAGGGTCTAATGTTAGAGGAAGGGGTTGCCCATTTAAGACACAAATGAGGAGGACATTCTCTCTTTCAGAGGGCAGAACATTTGTTGATTTCCTTACAACAGAGGACTGACAAGGCTGGGTACATTCACGACTGAGGTAAAGAGACATTTACGCACTTTTGGAATCAAGGACCATGGGGTTAAGGCAGAACGGTGGAGTTGAGGATTAAATCTTCGAGTAAAAAGTGAGGTCTGCAGATGCTGGAGATCAGAGCTGAAAATGTGTTACTGGTTAACGCACTGCAGGTTAGGCAGCATCCAAGGAACGGGAAATTCTACGTTTTGGGCCATGAGCTCTTCATCAGGAATGAGGAGAGTGTGCCAGGCAGGCTAAGATAAAAGGTAGGGAGGAGGACTTGGGGGAGGGGCGATGGAGATGTGATAGGTGGAAGGAGGTCAAGGTGAGAGTGATAGGCCGGAGTGGGGTGGGGGCGGAGAGGTCAGGAAGAAGATTGCAGGTTAGGAGGGCGGTGCTGAGTTGAGGGAACCGACTGAGACAAGGTGGGGGGAGGGGAAATGAGGAAACTGGAGAAACCTGAGTTCATTCCTTGTGGTTGGAGGGTTCCCAGGCGGAAGATGAGGCGCTCTTTCTCCAACCGTCGTGTTGTTATGTTCTGCCGATGGAGGAGTCGAAGGACCTGCATGTCCTCGGTGGAGTGGGAGGGAGAGTTAAAGTGTTGAGCCACGGGGTGGTTGGGTTGGTTGGTCCGGGCGTCCAAGAGGTGTTCCCTGAAGTGTTCCGCAAGTAGGCGGCCCGTCTCCCCAATATACAGGAGGCCACATCGGGTGCAGCAGATGCAATAGGTGATGTGTGTGGAGGTGGAAGTGCAGGTGCAGATTTGGAGGTCCACCTCCAAACGGACCGAACAACCAGGGATATATTTCCCTCCCCTCCCCTATCAGCGTTCCGCAAAGACCACTCTCTTCGTGACTCCCTCGTCAGGTCCACACCCCCCACCAACCCAACCTCCACGCCCAGCACCTTCCCCTGCAACAGCAGGAAATGTAAAACTTGCGCCCACACATCCTCCCTTACTTCTCTCCAAGGCCCCAAGGGATACTTCCATATCCGCCACAAATTCACCTGCACCTCCACACACATCATCTATTGCATCCGCTGCACCCGCTGTCGCCTCCTCTACATTGGGGAGACGGGCCGCCTACTTGCGGAACGCTTCAGGGAACACCTCTGGGCCGCCCGGACCAACCAACCCAAACACCCCGTGGCTCAACACTTTAACTCTCCCTCCCACTCCACCGAGGACATGCAGGTCCTTGGACTCCTCCATCGGCAGAACATAACAACACGACTGTTGGAGTAAGAGCGCCTCATCTTCCACCTGGGAACCCTCCAACCACATTGAATGAACTCAGATTTCTCCAGTTCCTCATTTCCCCTCCCCCCACCTTGTCTCAGTCGGTTCCCTCAACTCAGCACTGCCCTCCTAACCTGCAATTTTCTTCCTGACCACTCCGCCCCCAGCCCACTCCGGCCTATCACCCTCATCTTGACCTCCTTCCACCTATCACATCTCCATCGTTCCTCCCCCAAGTCTCTCCTCCCTCCCTTTTATCTTAGCCTGCCTTGTACACTCTCCTCATTCCTGATGAAGGGTTCTGGCCCGAAACGTCGAATTTCCTGTTCCTTGGGTGCTGCCTAACCTGCTGTGCTTTAACCAGCAACACATTTTCAGAGTTGAGGATTAACCAAATCAGCCAGGATCTCATTGAACGTTGACGCTGACGGGATGGCCCAAATGGCTTCCATCTGCAGCAATGCCATTTCTGTGAATTTGAAAATGCTGGAGACCATTGTAACGGAAGAAAAGCAGATAGTTTAGAAAAGATGATTGTAAACACAGTCAACATCTTTCGTTGAAAGGAAAATCACATTTTGGCAATTTGCCAGAGATTTTTTGCTGACATGACATGAAGATTTTTTCAAGGAAGCAGATAGATGAACTCTATTTCTATTTCTAGCAGAGACTCAATATGGGGCCAAATAATAAAACGTCGTTGAACAAGTTAAGAGTTCATGGTGTTGTGTAATAAATTACCTTTGACTGTCCATTATTTACTGAACACAAGCCACCGAATCATGTGTAATTTTTAAAGTTTTAAAAGGTAAATCGTGAAATGCAGTAATGTCAGGCATATGGCTTCAATGATGTTTCTCTGTATTAACGACCTGATGAAGTGGCAGAGTGAAATTTGTCCAGTTTTGCTGATGATGCACAATAGATTGCAGGACATCTTGTGATGAGGTTGGGGAATCTGCAATGCGATATACTGTATGTAGGTCGTCTGGGTAAGGAAAAAAAATGACAGATGCAGTTTCCTGTCGGGTATGTGAGGCCATGAATTCGGTAGGAAGAGTCAAAGTCCGAAAACTATTAAAATCGAGAGAAACTGCAATAAAATGTGGTGCAGAAGAATCTGGATGTTCTTACACATGAAACAAAGATGAGCGATTGATTTATTATTTTCTGGCAAAAAGATCCATACCCTTCTCTAATTTTTGCAATGAGATGGTTTTCCAGGAAATCACTGGAACTAAGGAATCTGTAAATTAATTGAAAACCATGATAAGTTTCGTTTTGTTCGATGGGACATATTTGATGCATCTTTTAATGTTCTCTGAACTTTCTTTACAAAAGAGCCGAGACTGGGCGAGTAAAATTAAGATCACTGAAGATTATTGCCATCCTTTATTTATCACACACAATTTTTTTTCTCATATGTTTTATTTCACATCATAGTTGCTGTGAGTGGGCTTGCAAACTACACCCGCTGGTGACTTGTTTCCTCACAATTTCTCATCTCTAAACAAACAGATTCTACATTCTTACAATTGGACTATTTTCGACAGTCTTGTGTCCCATATCTCAGGAGGAATCCACTGCACTTGTATCGTGTTCAGAGGATGTTCATGAGAATGTTCTCAGGACTGAGGCATGGATGTGGAGTTAGGTTCGCACGCTTGAGCTGGGAGGTTCATTTCAGAAGTTTCATCACTCTGTTGGTAAATCTTCAGTGGGCCGCAGGCGAATCAGTGAACATGATTCCTGTTTTCTATTTATATGTTTGGGTTTCTTTGGGTTGGTGATGTTATTTCCTGTGGTGATGTCATTTCTTGTTATTTTCCTCAGGGGGTGGTAGATGGGGTATAACGCGATTTGTTTGTTGATAGTGTTCTGGTTGCAATTCCAAGCTTCTTGGAATTCTCGATTGCGTCTGTTTGTCTTGTCCTAAGATGGATGTGTTGTTCCAGTCGATGTGGTATCCTTCCTCATCTGTAAGGATACTAGTGAGAGGGTCATATCGTTTTGTGGATAGTTGGCGTTCATGTATCGTCGAACTAGTTTTGTGCCTGTTTGTCCAATATATTGTTTGTTACAGTTCTTGCACGTTATTTCGTAAATTGTATTAGTTTTGCTTGTGGTCTGTATGGGGTCTTCTAACTTCATTAGTTGCTTACTGTTTGGTTAATGTCATTCTATTCTCGGTGGAGTTTGGAGAGATGAACAGGCATCTAACTGAAAAGCACAGATTACTGAATGTCCTGGGCAGAGTGGATGTTGGGAAAATGTTTCCATTAGTTGGAGATACTAGGACCTGAGGACATAGACTTAGAGTTAAGCGAAGACCAAATAGAACAGAGATAAGGATAAAAGTCTTCATCAAATGAGTGGTGAGATTATGGAATTCATTGCCACAGAAGGCTGTGGAGGCCAGGCCGATGAGTATGTATAAGACTGAGATAGATAGATAGGTTCTTGAGAATCAAGGGATACGAGGAGAAGCGGGAGAATGAGGTGAGGAAACGTATCATGCAAGATTGAAATGTATAGACGACTTGATGGTCTGAATGGACTAATATCTGCTCCTATATGTTATGGTCAAATATGCTAACTAAGTGCCCAAACTGTGTGTTCTGCAATGTTTGTTGTGTCAGGTTGCATTTTGCCTCAGTTTAGATACACAGCTTGTTATCACCTGCAGATTTCATTTCGAGTTACTTGATCTTAAATCCACACCTTGATTACCTGAAAACGCTGGAAAATAATCAGAAACTCAGAGGGCGAGGGGGGTATGTGGAGGGAGAGGGGGTGCAGAGTGAAAGAGAGAGAGAGAGAGACGTCAAGATGGTTTCAATAGATCTGGGAATGCTAGACATTGAACAGGCTTTAACAATAACTGGTTGGTATCAAGAAAAAAAGAAAGCTCTAAGTTAGGGTGGAACACAGGAGCAATGGAATATCAGAGCCATTAAGCCCGGAGAAGAGAAATAAAGTGTGTGCCGGGGCCAGCTTCCAACTGAAAGAAAATAAAGGACATAAACAATTGGAAACAAAACAGTGGAAAGTATGTAAATTCTGAATTTGTTGCATATGGTTTTGAATCCAGGAAGCGAGGAAGTGTGGAGGAAGGAAGCTAGAGAACTCATTAGTTTGTCACCTGGACCCACTCTCTATACTGTTTCAAGCAACGTATTATAAATTAGAACACGTGGCCCAAAGGTCGAGGTGCTCACTGGCTGTCAGTCTCTCTTCTCCAGTTGTGCCTGAACACTGGAAACCTTTGCGACAGAACGTTCTGGGGAATCTTTTTCCCTGAGTTTGGCTTCTGCTCAATTAATCTGTTCTCCTCTAAGGTTCTCAGACTTTCTTTCGTGAATTTCTTTCCTGAGCTGACAATGTCACTTATATCTTCTTTCACAGGGGATTGAATAGAGACCCCAACGAAACAGCACATCAAAATTTGAAAGAGTGACCCTTCTGCTGGGCCTGAAAATAACCAGCCTTCAACTGTCAAAGGGAAAACTGTCAAGGGATAACCAGATTTGACCTGCAAAGAATGAAACCTGAAAGCAACAACACCCCCAGATTTTATGGACTACATAAAGTGCACAAACCAGACATCCCACTCAGACCCAGAGTATCACTACCAGGGACACCATCACACAAACTGGCTAAAGAACTGCAACAGAAATAAAAACACCTGATTAGCGGATCCAGACACTCTATACTGTCAACGCTGGAATTCTTGGACATCATCAGAAATATCCATATAGACAAGGAAGAAACTATGGTCTCATTCGATGTAACGGCATTGTTCACTTCTATCGACAAAACCATAGCCAGAGAAACAATAGCCTACCTGCTGGACATACAGAACAGACAACAGGGCGTTGAATCTTTCAACATGGATGGCATAGTTAAACTACTAGGCCGGTGCCTCACAACACGCTTCATATTCAACAACCAAATATATGAACGGTACACCAATGGGCTCACCCATCTCTGGACTCATAGCAGAAGCGATAATGCAAAGGTTAGAACAAACTGTCTAACCGCAAATTCAACTCTGGGTCAGATATGTGGATTGCACCTTTGTAATCATTAAAAAGACACAAATAGAGAACACACACCCGATCATCAACTCCATCCTCACAGGAATCCGATTCACTAGAGAAGAAGAAAAGGACAATCATCTCCCATTCCTAGACGTGATGGTACAGAGAACACCGAACAGAGAATTCACCACAAAGGTATACAGGAAAGTCACTCACACAGACCAAGTCCTGAACTATGAAAGCAACCACCCCATCACACACGAAATAAGTTGCATCAAAACACACTTCAAAAGGGCAACAACACACTTCAGTACACCAGGACTGCAAAAACAGGAAGAATAACACCGATACAATGTTTTCACCAAAAACGGATAACCCCGCAATTTCATCAACAGATGCTTAAGGGAAAGGCAACGGAACGAGGACATGCCTCAACGCAAATGACTAGCCACACTACCATACATCAAGAGTGTTTCAAAACTGACAACCAGATTACTGCGACCACGAGGACTCATAGCAGCACACAAACCCACAGCCACTCTCAGACAACGACTCACCAGAACGAAGAACCCGATACCCAGCATGAGCAAAACCAACACAGTGTACAAACTCCCATGCAAGGACTGCAGAAAACACTACATAGGACAAACAGGAAGACAAATAACGATCCGCATCCATGAACACCCATTAGCCACGAAACAACACGACCAGCTATCCTGAGTAGCTACACACGCAGATGACAAGCAACATGAGTTTGACTGGGACAACACTACTATTATAGGACAAGCCAAACAGAGATCAGCCAGGGAATTCCTAGAGGCAATGCACTCATCCACAGATTCAATCAATAAGCACATCGACCTGGATCCAATATACCGACCACTGCAAAGGACAGCTGGAACTGACAACCGGAAGTGGCAGAGATAAATTCCGGAGGAAACATCACAGGAGCGCTTCACAGGAGGCTCCCAAGCACTGAGGATGTCACATAGACAGGGGGTGAAACGTATGCAACAAAAATTCGCAGCCTGGCCAACAGAACCACAACAACGAGCACCCGAGTTACAAATCTTCTCGCGAAGTTTTAACCCCAGTCCTGTTTCTCAAGGATGTGGAGGGGACCGGGTTTGAGAGTTGGGTTTGAGTTTCGCTGTCTTTGCTCTCGCTTCTGGTCTTACACATCCTCCGCCGTTTTCCATCACACACTCTCCATCTTGCACTCTCTCTACCTACCAATCTCCATGTCTCTGAATTACCTGATGCTTGGTTTTGCTTCTGTCGTGAAGAGATCACAGGCAATTGTTCGTGGAAAACAGCAGGGATGAAGACACAAGCTGCTGTTAGGGCAACATATGGAGTGATGTGTTCGGAAATTGTTTCCAAGATAACAGATTGGGAATGGGGTTGCAGGTTCTTGGTAGGGAACAGAATGATTTAACAGGCCATCAGTCGTAGAACAGAGTGGGGAATGTTTCACAGGTAATTCCTGGGGAGGCAGAGTGGGGATTGAGTTACACATTGTTGCGACGTAAGCAAAATGGGGCTGGGATCACATCATATTGCTACGAAAACAGTCACGAAACGGGATCACAGGCCAATGCCTGGATTACAGGTCGTTGATGGGAGAAAAACGTGGGGTTGGGTTCAGAAAATTGATAGGGAAGCAGGATGAGAATGGGTTCACAGACCGTGGCTCTGAGAACAATCGTGCATATGGATACACAGACCATGGACATCACAGTGCGGATGGGATCACACGTCGTTGGTGGTAGAAGAGAGTTGAAATGGATTTCCAAGCCGTTGCTGCGAGAAAAGAACGAGGATGGGTTCATTGGCCCTTACGAGAGGAACAAAATGGGAATGGGTTCACAGGCCGTTGCGAGGGGTAGAGTATGGGGAAGGCTCTTGTGATCGATATGCAGCGGGGATGCCGTCACAGGCAGTTGGGAGGAGAACAGAGTCGGGGTGAGGTTTCAGCCGTTACGAGGGAAATAGGGAGGACTGAGTCACAAGTCATTGCTAGGAGTACAGAACTCGGCCAGAGAACAGTCACGAGATGTGGCTACAGGTCTTTCATGTGAGAAAAGAGTGGGGAACGATGCACAGTTTGTTGTTAGGGGAGCAGAATGGGAATGTGTTCGCAGACTGTAGCCAGGGAACGGATCAATTATGATTTCACACGCCGATGTCTCCAGGACGGAAATGAAGGAAATGGGAGAAACTCAATAACATATTCACTGGAATGATTTTCCAATTCATCAGAAAGCCAAATCACGATGAATCGACTCACCGCAGGAGTTTGTTTAACAACAGCGATGAAATGACAGTCTCCATTCTTGTCGAGTAACAACTCAACTTGCCTGGGACATAAAGCATCAGTCGAGCTGTTTGTGGCCTTCTGCCCGGGAGGTGAACACCGTCATGACAGCTGAGAAACTTTGCAAAACTCAGCACGTTTCCACACCACAGTTAATTCCCCTGGAAGCTCAACTACGTTAGTTGGAACAAAGATGCAGCGGGGATCGAAGCAGCATTTCAACAAAGGGAGCAGCAGTGGAGTTGATCAGCTGAAACGACAGAGAGGGGAATTTGAACACACCCACCTTGCAGGTTTGGAAGTGGAAACCAGCGCCTTAGACCGCTCGGCCACACTACCAAGCAACCAACCAACCCATTTTCTTGTATTTCTAATTGTGCTCCTGTAATAACAACACATGCAAAGTCACATGAAAAGGGTTCCATGGTCCCTCTCCGACTCGCACAGCTGCTGGGATGTGCCCGGCTACAATGCCAATTTCGCAGCAGATAAGGAAAGCCCATCAATCCGGATAAAAATCAATGGTAAGCTGAGGCTATCTTCTCAGACTCTTTTCAGCTACAAATGTATCTGTGAGTGCGTGAGCATACATGTTCGCTTATGATTTGGTCAAATAACCATGAACTGCTTGACATTACTGCAATTTCGCTTCTTGCTTTGCTAAATGATTTCACCCATTGCTCGAAACAGGACAACTTTCACGTTTACACGGAACATGAAACACACCGGACTACAGGGAAAATGCACAAAGCTGAGCAGGCCGTGTTCCACATCATACCGTGCAGCATAGTTTCAGTCACTGTGTCTGTTTTGCAGGATAAGAGTCCCAAAGAATGTTCTCCAGCCTAAAACCAGAGGAAGCATTACAATCCGAGAACGACAGATCACATTGTGAGGATGCTTTGACCTCGGAGCCAGTTCGAGATGCCACTTTCCTTGCCTTTTACCTTAACCGTGAAATTGGCTGCAGGGATGTTCACACCTGGACATGAGCCACATCGACATCAACTGAGTTGGAAACCTGCGTGGGAATCGACGAGAAGCGACTCAAAAAATCTTGCTAAATTCCATGGTGCTTATTAGAAATGCAGTTTCTGTTCACCTCAATTTAAAAGGCAGTTTCTGAACAGAGGAACTGAAATCAAAAGCTAATTATCTCCACCCCCCCCCCCCCCCCACTCCGGGAGTGGTGCTAACTGCACTTGATCGCTTTTTGTTCTCGATGTGAAGAGCTCTCACGCCTGAGTCACCTTCACGCCTCTTGTTGCTGAGTGACTCAAAAAGAAGGAGTTTCAACAGAGCTGCAACTGCCTCACTTTCCCACTCGCTCTCCCCGTTTACATTTTCCTGCTCAGCAGTGATTTAAAGAAAACCAAAAGGATGCGATGTTATTCTGCAGCCTCTTTGTCGATTCCTCCGTTTAAATTCCAACATGGCTTAGATCTCGGGGCGCACCTTAATACTAGCTTTGAAAGCACAGGTCCAGAGGTTCCTCTGAGAGTGCAATTTCTTTCATTGCTGTTGCTGATTGAATGAGCCACTAACGTGCGAACTGCTCCAAAACATGATGCAGGACCTCTGGTGCCAATTCTCGCACTTTGAATAACGACAGACAGCTTCCAAATGAGGCCTTTCAGATACGACTTTGGGGTACATTTGGCAGACAAAATAGTTCAGGAATCCGTGGTGCACTGTGACACCAGCGCATCACCTTCTTCCCTGTCTTTGAACCGGGCCGCCTCAGCAAGGAATGCAAATGCAGTATTGCTCTTCGTGGAAGGATCGGTAACTACACTCTCAAACTGAATGGCACATGATCAGAAGCAGTTTGTAGAATATCTTTACAATGCTCTGCACAGTAATCAAATGGAAATGCATTGCATTTCACTACGAGAGCAGATTTGTTCAAGCAAATTCGAAGGCAGGTTTGCAGATGGGAAAGCAAGCAGGAAAGCTCCGTTCTTGTCCATGTAAAAGGCTGCAGATGAAGAACAAAACAGTCTCGACCGCGGGAACCTATCTTGCGGAAGGTGAACGTGATGATCACTATGCTACAGAAACAAGCTCACAGCCGCCCCTGCTGCAGCTCAGTGGTATCCGACACTGAAAGTTGAAGACATTCTACCTTTCACCTTTCTGTTTCCAAATGCTCGTTGTTTCATGGGAGTTGTTTAATTTTGGCTGTGTGGTATGCATGGACGAGATACACCGAAGTATCTGTTTTCACGCGGTGTAGCCCAATAACGTTGTGTTGCTTACACCAGCTTTAAAAGGATAACTTTTTAGCCGAGCTGGCCGTCGCAGTCTGTGGCACAATCATTTAGTCTGTTCGACTGCTCACTGGAAAGGTAGTATTGTGAAACACTGCAGAAACGAAGGACTTCCTTACTTTTGCTCCGACTGACCATACTCTGTGAAATTTTCCCAGATTCTCAGTTGAGGAGTTTTTGCAGCTGGAAATTACCTCAGAAAGCCTGTTAATTCGTAATGTATTGAACGAATCGCAAAACAGAAAACATTTGACACGCAACACAAACAAAACTGTCAAACCAAATGCATTTTCAGATACAGTGAGCATGAATGCTAAATGTGAGACACTCCGAGGGCATGAGCCGTAAAGTAATCTCACAACTAACAACAGGGCAATTCCAAATTACTTTTCAATGATACTTGAGCCTCAGTGCACAACCATATCACAGACAATGCTGAAAAGAGAGAAAGAAAGAACATAATAAGAATGGGCCACAAAAAGTGAATTTCACCAATCACAGTCTCGATTAGATTACCTTTCCCTTCAGGGGTCTCCGGGACAGAAACGAAGGAAATTGGAGAAATTCAATAGCATATGACATCAAAATTCATCGGAACGATTTTCCCATTCGCCAGAAAGCCAAATAACGATGAATCGACTCACCGCAGGACTTTGTTTCACAACAGCGATGAAATAGCAGTCACCATTCGGTTCCAGTAAAATCTCAACATGCTTGGAACGTAAAGCAACAGTAGAGCTGTTTGCAATTTTCCACGCGGGAGGCGAACACGATCATGACAGCAGAGACAATTTGACACTTTCCCACTCGACAGTTAATTCCCGGGGAAGCAAATCGAATTTTGTTCTGAACAAAACAACATCAGTGGTGGCGAAAGCATTTCAACAAGCAGCACCGTTGCAGTCGATCTGCAGCAATGGCAGTGGTGGGATTCGAACCCACGCCCTTGTTGAGACTGGAGCCCTAATCCAGCGACTTAGACCGCTCGGCCACACTACCAACTGCCCCAGTGCCCCATTTTATTTCACTTCCAATTGAGCTCCTGCGTGACAACAGATGGAAAGTCAAGTGAAAAGGGTTCCATGATCCCTCTCGAACTCGCACTGCTGCGTGGATGTGCCCGGCTACAATATCAATTTCGTAGCAGATAATGATAGCCCATCAATCCGGATAAAAATCAATGGTAAGCTGAGGCTATCTTCTCAGACTCTTTTCAACTACAAATGTATCTGTGAGTGCGTGAGCATACATGTTCGCTTATGATTTGGTCAAATAACCATGAACTGCTTGACATTACTGCAATTTCGATTCTTACTTTGCTAAATGATTTCACCCATTGCTCGAAACAGGACAACTTTCTCGTTTACACGGAACATGAAACACACCGGACTACAGGGAAAATGCACAAAGCTGAGCAGGCCGTGTTCCACATCATACCGTGCAGCATAGTTTCAGTCACTGTGTCTGTTTTGTAGAATAAGAGTCCCAAAGAATGTTCTCCACACTAACACCGGAGGTAGCATTACAATCCGAGAACGACCGATCACATTGTGAGGATGCTCTGACGTCGGGGCCAGTTCGAGATGCCACTTTCCTTGCCTTTTATGCAATTGGCTGCAGGGATGTTCACACCTGGACATGAGCCACATCGACATCAACTGAGTTGGAAACCTGCGTGGGAATCGACGAGAAGCGACTCAAAAAATCTTGCTAAATTCCATGGTGCTTATTAGAAATGCAGTTTCTGTTCACCTCAATTTAAAAGGCAGTTTCTGAACATAGTAACAGAAGTCAAAAGCTAATTATCTCACTCCACCCCCACTCCGTGGGAGGTGCTAACTGCACTTGATTGCTTTTTGTTTCTCGATGTGAAGAGCTCTCACGCCTGAGTCACCCTTCACGCCTCTTGTTGCTGAGTGACTCACAAAGAAGGAGTTTCACCAGAGCTGCAACTGCCTCACTTTCCCACTCGCTCTCCCCGTTTATATTTTCCTGCTCATCAGTGATTTAAAGAAAACCAAAAGGATGCGATGTTATCCTGCAGCCTCTTTGTCGATTCCTCCGTTTCAGTTCCAACATGGCTTAGATCTCGGGGCGCAACTTAATACTAGCGACGCTATGAAAGCACAGGTCCAGAGGTTCCTCTGAGAGTGCAATTTCTTTCATTGCTGTTGCTGATTGAATGAGCCACTAACGTGCGAACTGCTCCAAAACATGATTCAGGACCTCTGGTGTCAATTCTCGCACTTTGAATAACGACAGACAGCTTCCAAATGAGGTCTTTCAGATACGACTTTGGGGGTACATTTGACAGACAGACTAATTGAGGAATCCGTGGTGCACTGTGACACCAGCGCATCAGCTTCTTCCCTCTCTTGAAACCGGGCCGCCTGAGCAAGGAATGCAAATGCGGTCTTGCTGTTCAGGGAAGGATCGGTAACTACACTCTCAAACTGAATGGCACATGGTCAGAAGCAGTTTGTAGAATATCTTTACAATGCTCTGCGCAGTAATCTAATGGAAATGCATTGCATTTCACTACAGAGCAGATTTGTTCAAGCAAATTCGAAGGCAGGTTTGCAGATGGGAAAGCAAGCAAGAAAGCTCCGTTCTTGTCCATGTAAAAGGCTGCAGATGAAGAACAAAACAGTTTAGACCGCGGGAACCTATCTTGCGGAAGGTGAACGTGATGATCACTATGCTACAGAAACAAGCCCACAGCCGCCCCTGCTGCAGCTCAGTGATATCCGACACTGAAAGTTGAAGCCATTCTACCTTTCACCTTTCTGTTTCCAAATGCTCGTTGTTTCATGGGAGTTGTTTAATTTTGGCTATGTGGTATGCATGGACGAGATACACCGAAGTATCTGTTTCAACACGGTGTAGCCCAATTACGTTGTGTTGCTTACATCGGCTTTAACAGGATAACATTTTAAGCAGAGCTGGCCGTCGCAGTCTGTGGCACAATCATTTAGCCCGTTCGACTGCTCACTGCAAAGGTAGTATTGTGAAACACTGCAGAAACGAAGGACTTCCTTACTTTCGTTCCGACTGACCATACTCTGTGAAATTTTCCCAGATCCTCAGTTGAGGAGTTTTTGCAGCTGCAAGTAACCACAGAAAAACTGTTAATTCGTAATGTATTGAACGAATCGCAAAACAGAAAGCATTTGACACACAACACAAACAAAACTGGCAAAGTAAATGCATTTTCAGATGCAGTGATCATGAATGCTAAATGTGAGACACTCCGAGGGCATGAGCCATAAAGTAATCTCACAACTAACAACAGGGCAATTCCAAACTAGTCTTTCAATCATACTGGAGCCTTAGTGCACCACCATTTCCCAGACAATGCTGAAAAGAGAGAAAGAAAGAACATAATAAGAATGGGCCACAAAAAGTGAATTTCACCAATCACAGTCTCGATTAGATTACCTTTCCCTTCAGGGGTCTCCGGGACAGAAACGAAGGAAATTGGAGAAATTCAATAGCATATGACATCAAAATTCATCGGAACGATTTTCCCATTCGCCAGAAAGCCAAATAACGATGAATCGACTCACCGCAGGACTTTGTTTCACAACAGCGATGAAATAGCAGTCACCATTCGGTTCCAGTAAAATCTCAACATGCTTGGAACGTAAAGCAACAGTAGAGCTGTTTGCAATTTTCCACGCGGGAGGCGAACACGATCATGACAGCAGAGACAATTTGGCACTTACCCACTCGACAGTTAATTCCCGGGGAAGCAAATCGAATTTTGTTCTGAACAACACTACATCAGTGGTGGCAACGGCATTTCAACAAGCTGCGCCGTTGCAGTTGATCAGTAGCAATGGCAGTGGTGTCATTCGAACCCACGCCCCTGTCGAGACTGGAGCTTAAATCCAGCGCCTTAGACAGTCCTGCAGTCCCATTAAGCTTCACAAGCTTGCATTAACTAAAGCCTGTGTATCTTAGTTATGTCCTAAAAACTTTCATGTCTCTGTAAACTGCTCCAAATTGTCCACTATCTCCATAAACATCTACAGTTCATAAAGCTGTCCCCTTCTGTATAACCTCTTCCAGTCCTGTCAACATCCCCAATCTATGGAGCCCCTTTAATGCTCCCTTGTTGTGTAATCACTTTAAGACCCTGACGAATTCCTGATCTTATCACCAACTGCAATCTTTGTGATTGTCCAGTTCCATTAAGACTCACTTTCAGTGCCAACTCATCCTGTCTCTACATCCATCTATAATCTCCTTATCCTTCTCTAATTCTTTGATGCTAATTAAATTAAATTTCACCATCTTTCCCTCCACCCTCCCGACCACAGGAAACTCTTTCAGCTTGTGCAACACACCCTATCTGTGTAACTGTCTCCAACCCAGCAACTTGGCATTCTCCCTTGCCTTTCTATCTATGTAGTCTCCAGGACCTAGAGGCCCTCTTGTATCTGTAAGCATCTTCAGTCATTACAACCTTCCATATCTCTGTTAGTATACACGGTTCTCTTCTCCCTGAAACACCCCCTGTCTCTACCTCTCAGTCTGCCTGCCTCTCCCTACATCCATACCTATCCCTATCTCCAGAATGTAATCCAAATCCCTCTATCACTGTAAATTCCTCCAATCACCAAACCCCTTTGTCACACTGACGTTCTTGACCAGATGTAACTCTGTTTAACTCTAGCATCCTCGAGCCCCTGTAAGCCTCCCTAAATCTGTAACCTCTTCTCATCTGTTCAGCTCCCCACTACTGAGGAATGACTCTCTGCATTCGCCATAAGGCAGATGGAATGACAGTGAACAGACGTAATGGAACCGTCATTCCGGAGATGGAGCTGCAGAATGACCATCGCTGGGAAGGGAATATTGAAGGGTTTTTGGGATCTCGGCAAAAATCCAGCAAGTTGTGAAGAAAGGATGAGATTAATGCATTAATGAGACAGTCACGTGGATCTGAAGATCAAATGTTGGAATCTATTTGGGTGGAGCTGAGAATAAACAAGCAGCAGCAGCCCTTAGCAGGAATTCTTTTGTAGGCACCAGGCAGTGATGGTAATGTCAATGTGGTTACGGTCAGGACACTGAATATACTTGTAGCCAGGGCAGTACAGTAACTGTGTGTGACAGTGGTCTCCATCCTGACTAGATATCAGGGCTGTATCGGATAGAATCCAGAATTACATGTGAGATGTTTTTCTATAACATCATATCAAGGAGCCAGCCACAAAATTGTCTATTGTAGATTAAATGCAGTGTAATTATAAATATCTCATAATCTCATTATAAAGGAATTTTGTGAGCAGTGACCCACAATGTTATAATGTAGATATGGTGTTTGAGTTCAGACCATGAGATGTAGGAGTGTGGGCGGTCCTCTAAGCAGAAATGTGTGTGAAGTTTTGAAGTGGCTTTTACACAGAAACATGAACAGGCAGAGAATAGAGGGATATGGATCATGTGTAGGCAGGTGGTATATGTCGAGAACAGCACCATGGACAAGCACAGCTGTGCAGTACTGTTCTATTTTCTAACTTCCCAGCATCTACCATGTCAACGCCCTTCAGAATCTTGGAAGTTACATTCAATTCCTGTCTCATTTTCCTAAACATCAATGGGTTCAACCTCAATCTCCTTCACCTCTTCCCATTTGAAAGTTCATCCATTCTCAGGATTAGCCGAGTTACCTTTATGTGGCCTGCCTCCGTTGGAAGAGTATCTTTCCTTCGGGCACTCATGCCGTTCATATTATTGTAGGTGTGGTCTGACTCGTATCTTGTATAGTTTTTGCAAGACAACATTCCCTTTGTAATAAGTGGCCGCATTGTATTTGCCTTCTCTAATACCTGCTGAGCCTGGGAGCTACCTTTTTCAGATTGACAAACAAGAACTCCGTCAACCCCTTCTGCTGTCAGTCTGAAACCAAATCGTGTTAGCCTGACAGCATGGTGATATACTTTAGAAAGGATATGTGAATAAACAACAATTGGACCCTTAGAAACACATTTTGTAAAATAAAATGTGTTTTTGAACCAGTTGGACTTTATTTGTTGTTGTAAATATAAGTGGCAGAATAGATAAGGGTGTAGGTGGGCCATGTTGTTATGGGGGATACGTTCTATGTGAATTTTCAGAAGCCTTTATGTAAGTTTCAGTAAGGGCTGAGGGGTAACTTGTTCAAGGATAGTGCCCATTAAATATAAATAAGATCTTCTATGTGTAGAAACAGCGGATTTGGATGTGATATTAACCAAAATAAATCTTGTGGAGAAAGACATGGAAGCTCAGGAACTTTGGGAAATAATAGTGATGCCTTGGAAAGAATCATCAACAGAGAATATAAAGTGCTGGAATCTTAAAACAAATAAAGGTAGATCCATCCTCAGCAGCTCATTAGGTCGAACCTAGATTTTTTTTTGTGGGAAGCAAGAGAAGAGATTGCAGTGTCGCTAACAAAGATAGTTATATTTTCAACAGACACAGTGAGGTGTCGGAAGTCTGCAGGGCGGCTAATGCTGTTTCATCACTTAAAGGTTGCAGAGAAAAGCCAGGAAATTACAGCCCCGTGAGCCCAATGATGGGGAACTTGTTGGAGGAGATTCTGATAGAAAGGAGCGACGCATATTTAGAAGGCAAGGGTTGGTTCAAGATGGTCAGCATGGCTTTGTGAGTGGGAAACGGTGTTTCACAAACCGGAGTGACTCTTTGAGGAGGTGGCCAAAGATGGATGAAGGCAGAGCAGTGAACATTGTCCAAATGGTCTTTAGTGACATATTTAACACTGTTCGAAGGGATGTAGACTATCTAGTCAAGATGAACAAGGAAGCTTATTTAAGGTTGATGAAGCAAGGACAGACAGGGCTTTGTAGAGTTACGTCGAGAAACATGGTGGCTCATAGGTCCAGAGACCCGATTTTGATTCCAGCCTCAGGTAACTGTCTGTCTGGAGTTTGCACATTCTCCCCATGTCTGTGTGGATTTCCTCCAGGTGCTCCGGTTTCCACCCACAGTGCAAAGATGTGCAGGTTGGGTGACTCAGCCATGGCAAATTACCCATAGTGTTCACGAATGTGTAGGTTTGGTGCATTAGTCAGGGCAAATGGGGAGTAATGGGGTGGGGGAATATTTCAGAGTGGGATACGCTTTAGAGTAAGTGTATAGAATTGTTGGGCCAAATGGCCTGTTTCCACACTCTAGGGATTCTTTGAAGGTAGCTAGAAAGGAACTAAGAATTGACATAGGACAGCTACAAGGGGGCATTACAAAACATTAAGCAAGGATTACGGAAAACACTAAGGCATTGTCCACTTATGTGAGGAATAAGAGGATAGCCAGATTGAGTGTAGGGCCGGTCAGGCATAGTGGAGGGAACTTGTGTCTGGAGGCAGAGGAGATGGGGAGGTCCTTAATGAATACTATGCCTCAGTAGCCACTACTGTGAGGGACCTTGTTGTTTGTGAGAACAGCGTGAAAAGAACTAATGCATGTCAACAGGTTGATGTTAAGAATGCGTATTTGCTGAGAATTATGTAAAACATAAGGATAGATAAATCCTCTGAGCCAGACGGGATGTTTCCAAAGTTACTGCAGGTAGCGAGAGAAGAGATTTTTGTGCCGTTGGTGAGGACCATTACACTCACGGTCCACTGGTGTCGTACCAGAAGATTGGAGGATGGCAAATATTATTACCTTGTTTGAGAAAGGCAATATAATTAATCCTGGGAATTACAGACCATTTAGTCTTATGTCTGTGGTGGGCTGATTATTGGAGATGCCTCTGAGAGGCAGGATTTATAATTCCTTGGAAAACCATAGTTTGATTAGAGATAGTCAGCATGGTTGTGTAAGGGGCAGGTCATGCCTTACAAATCTTATTGAATCCTTTGAGAATGTGACAAAACACGTTAATGGCTCATTCAGAAAGTCCGGAAGCATGGGTTACAGGGAGACCTGCCATCCTGGACACTGAATTCCTGGCCCATAGAAAACAGAGGGTGATAACAGATCGAAATCACTCAGATGCAGGTCGGTAACCAGTGGTGTTGTGCAGGGATCGGTTTTAGAACCTCTGCTTTTTGTCATTTTTTTAAAAAAAATGACTTGGAAGTGGGTATGGAAGAGTGGGTTAATAAGTTTGTCAATGCCAAGAGGTTGCTGGAGTGGTGTATAGTGTGGAGGGGTGTTGTAGGCTGCAACGGGACATTGACAGGATGCAGAGCTGGGCTGAGAAGTGGCAGATGGAGGTGAACCTCGAAAAATGTGAAGTGATTCATTTTGGAAGGTCGAAAACGAATGCAGAATGCAGGGATAAAGGCAGGACATTTGGCAATGTGGAGGAACAGATAGACCTTGGGGTAGACATCTAGAGATCCCACCAAAGTTGCCACACAAGTTGATAGGAATGTTAAGAAGGAATATGTTGTGTTGGCTTTCATTAGCTTAGTTTTAAAGCTGTGAGGTTATGCTGCACCTCTGTGTAGCCCTGGTTTTACCCCACTTGGAATATTGTGTTCAGTGCTGGTCCCCTCATAACAGGAAGGATGTGGAAGCTTTATAGATGGTAAAGAGGAGATTTACCAGGATGCTGCCTGGACTGGAGTACATGTCTTATGAAGAAAGGTTGAGGGAACGAAGGCTTTTCTCATTGGAGTGAAAAAGGGTGAGGGGTTCTCGGAGGAGGTGAACAAGACGATGAGAGGTACAGAGAGAGTGAATAGTGAGATGTTATTTTTCCCCGTGGCAGAAAATGGCTATCACAAGATGGTAGAATTTTAAGTGAATTGAGGATGGTTAAGGGGATATTTTAGAGGTAGGTTCTTTGCACAGAGGGAGTTGGATGGGTGGAATGCACTGCCAGTGGTGGAAGTAAAATCGAAAATTATATACATTTGGGACATTTAATAGGCTCTTGGATAGTCACAAGGATGGTATTAAATCAGCAGTTTGCAGGTTAGTTTGATCTTGCAGTCGGATTCAAGGTTGACATGACATCATGGCCGAAGGGACATGTACTGCACTCTTCTGTGTTCTACGTTCCATATGGTAAACTGGGTAATAAGCTCAGATCAGTGTAAAAGGATATGCCATTCAGGAGAAGGTAGTGAACTGGATACAAAATTGGCTTGATGGTAGGAGACAGAAGGGGGTGGGAACCGTATTGTTTTTCTGACTGGAAGCATGTGACTTGCAGTGTCGTGGTTGCAGAGTTGTTTGTCATTTGGATACATGGTTTGGATAGGAGTATTGGTTCCTGGTAAGTAAGGTTTTTTGGGTGACACTGAAATTGGTGACACAGCGAAGAACCAACAGGATGAACAAGACTGATGGCATAGTGGGCTGAAGAATAGCAGATGGAGTTTAATTAGGTAAATGTGATTTGTTCCATTTTGATGAAACAAACCAGGGTGGGACTTGTTCAGTTAATGTTCGGGCCTGGGTAGTGTCGTCAATCAGAGACCCAGGCACACAGTTCTTTGAAAGTGGTGTCACAGGTAGACAGGCTGGTGAAGCAGGTGTTTGGGATAGTTACCTTCATTGGTCAGAGCATTGAGAGTAGGAGTTGGGACGTCATGTTGTATCTGTACAAGATATTGGTGAAGCCACCATGAAAGCGTTGTTGATTAGCAGGAAGATCTCATCTGGTTCACTGACCTCTTTTTAACGTAGAACATCTGACATTCTCACCTGGACTGGCCAACATGTGACTCCAGATCCACATCAATATGGCTGACTCTGAGCTGTCCTCTGGATAATTAGTAGTGAGGCAAAGATTTCTAGCCCAATCAGTGACATCCACATTCCATGAATGAATAAATGCAAGTACATATCTTCCCTCCCTACCACTGCAAACCCCTCCAGCTGCAGCCATCGTCGCCGGGTGTCTCTCTGGGGCTCTAGTTTGGATCGGTGTTGGCCATTGCCTCTCTTAATGGCTCTGCGAAGGCCATACTTGGATTACTTATATTCAAATGGGTCTCCTGATCAGAAGGCCTCACTCCTTGTTTTTGCAGGTTCTGTATATCCTGATTCATCCAGGGTTACCTGTTGGGGAAAACCTGAGTTGACTGCCTCGGTGTGCAGTCCTCCACACACTTGCTGATAAAGCCTGTGACAGTGGTAGCATACTTGTTCAAGGTACCTGCGGTCTGTTTGAACACCACCCAATCAGCTGATTCCAGACAGCCCCAGAGTTGATCCTCCGCCTCCTACAACCAGCACTGGACCTGTATCCGCGAGGAGGTCTCCTGCTTGAGCTTATGCCTGTAAGCTGGGAGAAGACACATGGCTGAAATGAGGATGGGCATGGAGTGGTCAGCATCGTTCCCAGTGGTGTAACAGTGATTTAAAAATTGCGGGCCCCTGATGGTACTTGGGCAACACCTTCCTCAGATTGACTTGATTGAAGTCACCAGTTACAATACACAGGGAGTCGGGGTGTTCTGTCTCCAGGGTGTTAGTGATGGAGTACAGCCCATCCAGAGCTTCCACCCCCTTTGCTTCTGGTGGTATGTACGCAGCAGTTAGTGTAGTAGCAGTAAAATCCCGTGGTAGAGTGGACATTGGAATATTATTTCACTGGCAGGAGAGATTAAGATCCGAATAGCACCAGAGTTGAGTAATTGGAAGCCTGTTTAGAAATGAGACAAGGAGAAACCTCTTCACCCAGAGAGTGGTTTCTTGAACAAAGGAACCACATTAGCTATCCTCCAGTCATTCGGCACTTCGCCGGTGGTCAGCAAAGTATTCAATATAGACACCAGGGCCCCAGCAGTCTCCTCCCTTACCTCCCATTGCAGCCTTGGATACATTTCATTGGGCACCGGGGATTTCTCCACCTTTATGCCTGTGAAAACATTTAATACCTCATTTTTATTGATCTAGAACCTGATCATCCCGACTGAAATCCGCAGCTACAATGTCTTTCCCCTTTGTGAGTACAGGTGGGAAGTATTCATTGAAGACCTCATATACTTCCTCTGGCTCCATGCACAGAAGGTCCCTTTATGTGTCTAACAGGTCGTACCCTTTAGCTGGGAACATTTTTACTGTAACAAAACAAATAACATACCTTGTGGCTTTTCCTTACTAGTATCTGCCAAGGATATTTCATGCCCATTGATTGCCCCTCTTTTTTTAAGAACCCCTTTGCACTCTCTCTATATTTGAAGGGCTTCACCTGTGTTTTTTTTAAATTGTACTGTACTTTCTTTATCAAACTCACGATATCGCTTAATCAGTAATCGCCGGACCTTCTGCCTTTTCCATTCACTGTTCCCGGGACACACTGGCCCTGAATTCTCACTGTATCATTTTAAAATACTCCCACTTTCCGATTGTATCCTCAACTGCATATAATTCCTCCCAGTGTTTGGTTGTCTGATCCTGTCTCATGATAGTGATTAAGTTGAATGACAGTGATAATCAAATGACAAGTGGCCTTTCCCAAATTTAGACACTTAACGTCTGCACAATCCTTACCTCTTTACACAATAACATTGAAACTTAGAGTTATGGTCACTATCCCCCAAAATCTATCTAATCCATATCTTTGTCATCATGTCCAGTATCGACAGCCAATCCTGTCTCTGTGACATCCCTCAGATGTTACCAACCTTCCCATCTGTGTACCTTATCCACGCTGCACAGCACATGATATCACTGTAACTTTCTCCAGTCATCAGAGGACTCCTCCATCCTGTCCTATCCACCTCATTGCCTCTAACCTTTTAACATCCCTCTCAACCTCCTCATCTGTATAAAGTCCTCCAGTCCCGACAGCCTTTCCTATCAATCCTCCCTTTGTGTAACATTATCAAACCACCTGACCCTTCTCCTCATCTGTAACCTCACTTAATCTTTACAATCTTGTGGGAGTTGGAGACAAAATTACCTTGTACAAAGAAGTCAACAGGGTTTGGAAGATCTTAATCTCTCCTGCCAGTGAAATAATATTACAATGTTTACTCTACCACGGGATTTTACTGCTGCTACACTAACTGCTGTGTACGTATCACCACAAGCAGAGGGTGAGGAAGCTCTGGATGGTCTGTTTCAAATGGGGTATTGCAAGGGTAGGTGCTGCACCCCTCATTGTAATTCAGTTGAAACTGTCAATGGTGCGATTAGTAATTTTGCAGATGATAAAAATTTTGGTGGAGTTGTTAAGAACGAGTAAGGATATCAAATGATACACCAATCAATACATCAGCTGGAAAAAGAATGGGCAGAGAAATGATAAATTGAACTAATTGTATAAACTCTTGAATGAGTACATGGATGATAGTAAAATGAGTTAAGTGTAAGTTTGTTTGATCTTAGAGGAGGAGAGAAGGTTTAGGGGAGATCTGATAGAAGTGTATAAGATGATTAGGGGTTTAGATAGGGTAGATACTAAGAACCTTTTACCGCTAATGGAGTCAGGTGTTAATAGGGGACATAGCTTTAAATTAAGGGGTGGTAGGTATAGGACAGATGTTAGGGGTAGATTCTTCACACAGCGGGTTGTGAGTTCATGGAATGCCCTGCCCGTATCAGTGGTGAACTCTCCTTCTTTATGGTCATTTAAGCGGGAATTGGATAGTCATTTGGAAGTTATTGGGCTAGTATAGGTTAGGTAGGATTCGGTCGGCGCAACATCGAGGGCCGAAGGGCCTGTACTGCGCTGTATCCTTCTATGTTCTATGTTCTATAAAAGGTCAGCATGACAAAAAGGGCCGAAGAGTCTTGTACTGATCTGCATTCTACGTTCCTTGTGGTAGACTGGGTAATAACATCAGGTCAATGTGAAAGGATGCGATATCCATTCGGTGCAGAAGTGTGGTAGGAGATGTTTTGATTTTCCAACTGGAGGCATGTGATCAGCGGTGTAGTGGGTCCATTGTTGTTTGTCATGTGGATAAATGGTTTGGATGTGAATATTGGTTTCCTGGTATTTAAGTTTGTGGGTGACGCTAACATTGGTGATATAGAAGGCAGTGAAGAAGGTTATCTGTGATACAACAGGATTAGCAGTACTGCTGAAGAATAGCAGATGGAGTTTAATTAGATAAATGCGAAGTGTTCCACTTTGGTAAAATAAACCAGGGTGGGACTTATACAGTTAATGTTCAAGCCCTGGGTAGTGTTGTCAGTCAGTGACGCAGGGATGCAGGTACACAGTTCTTTGAAAGAGGTGTCATAGGTAGACAGGCTGGTGAAGCAGGCATTTGAGATGGTTACCTTCATTGGGCAGAGCATTGAGAGTAGGAGTTGGGATGTCATGTTGAATCTGTACAAGACATTGGTGAGCTCATCATAAAAGCATTGTCAATCAGTAGGAAGAGCTCATCAGGTTCACTTACCTCCTTAAGGGAAGGACATCTAACACTCTTACCTGGTCTAGCCTACACGTGACTCCAGACCCACAGCAATATGACTGACTCTGAGCTAACCTCTGTGTAATTAGCTATGGGGTAAAGAATGCTGTTACAATCAGTGACACCCACATCCACTGAATAAATAAAAATACATATGTCCCTCCCATCTCTGCAAACCCCTCCAGCTGCAGTAATCCATAATGACTTTGTAACACCATTCAGGCCCTGATCACTCTCTGTAACACTCTCGCCACCTCCAGTACATTCACCTCTCCCTGTGCCTATCGTATCATTAAACACTGCCAGCAATTCCCCTTGCCAGTGCCCTCCTCCTGCTAGCAGACCCATCGTAATCTCCCTTTAATACTTACTGCTTAAACCCTCGCTCTCACCACATAATTTTAAGTACTTTTTTGTGATCTTCTCAGCCTTATAATCTAATATGATCCATTTTGTTTTGAGTGAGTGACGGGTATGAGTTTCTTGCTGAGGTTTTGTCTGTTGAATGTTTTACATTATCCCTTCAAATGTTTTCCACTGTTTGTTTACAGACAAACATTTCAGTCTGTTTAGCCTGTTTCCCTTGATCAGTTCTTCTCTCAAACTCATGTAATTGGCTACTTTTGTTTCTAGCTGAAAATGTGTTGCTGGAAAACCGCAGCAGGTCAGGCAGCATCCAAGGAGCAGGAGAGTCGATGTTTCGGGCATGAGCCCTTCTTAATTACTGAAGAAGGGCTCATGCACGAAACGTCGACTCTCCTGCTCCTTGGATGCTGCCTGATCTGCTGCGCTTTTCCAGCAACACATTTCCAACTCTGATCTCAAGCATCTGCAGTCCTCACTTTCTCCTATTTTTGTTTCTAGTTGTGGCATGCCCTTTCCGTGAGTCAGTAAAAAAAAAATATATCCCTTTAAACTGTACTTTATCACAATTTCCCGGAGGACCTCTCAGTGTGACATTACTCATTCCCTCAACTTCATGACACAGTGGTCAACTTAAGATTGTTACGTCCCTAACCAGTTGCCCAATGTATTAATCAAAGAAACAGTCACAGAAACATTCTCTGAACTCTTTCTAATATCACTTTTGTTGGTGTGATTGTCACAGATTATACCAATATTGAAGTTTCCAAAAATTATCACTATGCCTCTAATAAAAATTACAATGGAATTTGTGTTTAAAGCAGTGATGAGCAATGAAATGCTGTTCGGTGGCTAAAATTGTTCTGCTACTTGTGTCCTTGGCAAGTCGTAGCCAGAATTTACATTCGGACTGACTCTACTTCATGATCTGAGGCCAAAAGCTTTCTCTGTAATGCCTTTGTTGCCAATTACTGTCAGCGTTACCCAACCCTCCTTTCCCATTCTGCTTAAGACCCCGCACGACTAAACCATCGACTTAATACATTCCACCTCTTTTTCGCCCGGTAACCACGTCTCCCTGGTGTCTAAAACTCATTTATCTGTCTGTCAAAAATCCATCAAATTGATTGTGGAGACTTTGTCCATTCCAAAGAAAAACATAATTTCCTCTTTCCCACAATCTCCTGTCACATCCATATTCACTGATATACAGTTTTAGTTAAACGTTGTCCAATCCTGTTCCTTTCTGAATGTCTTCAGCCACATTCCCATGCTGCTCCAATGCTTCTCTTTGGATTTGGAAAGCTCCTTTCACCTGAACCCTGTCCCTGCATCCTCTCTGTCAGTTTAAACCCCTGTCCATAAACCTACCGACATGGTTGGACAGGACACTGGTCCCAGTGCAGTTCCAGTAGGAGCATCCTAATGGATTGTTTTTTAAGTCAGGTATGGGATTTCAGTGTCTCTGCCTGACCAGCCTTTCTTATCCAGCCCTAGCTGTCCTTGAGCTTGCTTGGCCGTTTCAGAGGGTCATTTAGAGGCAAACACTCTGTCGTGCAGCTCACATGAGGATAGGCAGATGCCCTTCCCTAAAGGACAAGGGTTTGGGTTTTGGTACATCAGCAATGGTCTCATATTCCTTTATGGATTGTTAATTATTATTTTTTAGTTATTGAATTGAAATTCCTTCATTTCTGATGGTGGGATTCAAACCTGTCTCTCCTGAACATTAGTTGAGGTTTTGGATACTTGCTCAAGCAATAATAACATGAGGCCATCACTTCGTCTGCTCACAGGTTGCTCATCCTTGAGCGCTGATACCAGTGCACCACAAAGCAGAACCCGTTCTTCCTACACAATTGTTTGCTTCTGACACCTTCCTGCACTCTGGTGATATCACTCAGTATCTCTCCATGTGGTATGCCTCACTGTGTGGGACTAATTGCTGCCTCTGTCAGCGAGTCTCGCTCTTGCAGCTACTCCAGATCCTGAGGCAACAAAATGGTCCACTCCACAGAGACGCAGCAGCACAGGCCAGGGATGGAGACTGGGATTTTCCATATATCTAAGGGACTCTGTGCCATCCTCCATATGTAACTCTCATTGTATCAGCCTAATTTCCCATTCTGTCAATCTCTCTCTGTCTCCTGTAGGTTCTCAGAAAATTCCTGACTCAATTGACTTCCCAAATGCTGGGTGTCTCGTACATCATCACATTGAAGATGGTTGCTCACCCAGAGAAACAAAGGGCAGGGAGATCTGGAGCCTTCAATAAATCCTGCAGAGAGGTAAGATCACTCACAGTGCACAGAGCAGGCAGTAATGAGAGGGCTCCTAACATCGCTAACAAGACATGACACAGATACAGTGCTGGAGGGGGAGCACAGTACAGAGACACACCTGAGGCTCAATCACTGCCCCCACTGTAAGGTTTGTTGTTTTGAGACAGCATATAGAGTTCACAATTATCCATCAAGGTCTGTGCTGTCTTAGTGAACATCAGT
This sequence comes from Hemiscyllium ocellatum, assembly GCF_020745735.1. Taxonomy (NCBI): domain Eukaryota; kingdom Metazoa; phylum Chordata; class Chondrichthyes; order Orectolobiformes; family Hemiscylliidae; genus Hemiscyllium; species Hemiscyllium ocellatum. The sequence goes on along the minus strand of NC_083423.1, from coordinate 61,842,595 downwards.
ACAACAGAGGGAAAAGCAGGCCTCCCACAAGAGGGAGGGAATGCTGCCTGGGATCTTTCTGTTCTGTATTCCCTCTCCAACACTGTATCTACAGCATGTCAGTGTCTTCAATAATTTTTAACTCCTATAACAGCTCCTGTCCCTGTAACCTCCTCCCTTCCCCTACATTCCCTCCACATATTTGAAATATGCTGCACTCCGGACTACCATCCCTATTGCTGCAACTTGGTTCAGTCTCTGCAACATGCCTTATCTCGATACTCTCCCCCTCCAATGATAAAGTCATGCAGCATGAAAACAGAACCTTCAATGCAACTAGTCCATGTTGACCATGGTTCCTGAACGAGTGACATTTCCCTGCATTTGATCCATATCCCTTCAAACCTTCTCCTCTCCATGTTCCTACCCAAATATATTTTCCATGGTGTAATTGCAATTTTCTCTCCCATTTCTCTGACAGCTCATTCAATACGTGCACCATCCTCTGTGTGGGAAATGTTCTCCTCCGGTCCATTTTAAATATTTCCTCACTCACCTCATATTTATGCCCTCTAGTATGGGATCCCCTACCCGGGGATAGAGACCTTCACTATTCACCCTACGTATACACCCTGTGGTTTTATAATCCCTTGTAAGCTCACCCCTCAGCCACCTACGCCCAAGGGAAATATGAAGGACGACACAAATATCTCTGCCACTGTCTCTGCTGCAACTTTGCCACAATATTCTGGGATACACCTGTTCAGGACCTGGGGCTTTCTCTACCTTTGTGTTCTAAGATCTCCAGCACCACCTCTTCTGTAATAGGGACTCTTTATAAGGCATCACTGTTTATTTCCCTTTGTTTCCAAGTCTTTGTCCATAGTACGTTCTGACATGAAATGTTCATTTAGGCTCTCGTCCACCTCCTGTGGTTCCACGCATGGATGGCCTCGTTGATCTGTTGTCTCTCCAGTTGCTCTTTTGTTCGTGTATGCTGTAGGATCTCTTATCTGTCAAATATATCTCATCCCAACGTTTTGTTTTCCAACTTATCCAGCCTCTCCTTTCAAGTCAAACCCTCCAGTATCAGTAACATCTTTGTCAATCTTTCCTCCATTTTCAATTTGAGAATATGCTTCCCAAAGCAGGAGGATCAGAATTCTACACAGTATTCCATCTGGAGACCCAGCAATGTCTGAAACTGCCATATCATGATGTATCAACTCATGAAGTCAATGCTCTGTTCCATGAGGGGAAATGTGTCACATGCTGCTTTCCCTGGCCTGTCCACCTGCGATGCCACTTCCAAGGAACAATGTAACTGAAGCTCTTGGACTTTCTGCCTCTCTCTCTCTCTCTCTCTCTGTTTGACAACACGGCCCAGAGCTATTCCATTGATTGTTTTAGTTGTCTCTGGTTTGTTATAACAAAATCCAGCTCCTGAATTCAACTCCACCTTTCATTTCTTGAACAACTGACTCAGTGGGTTAAGATCACCTTTGATAACTGTATTCACTGCCCACTATAACACTTATTTTACTATCCACAAACTTACTAAAATTAATTCTTATACTCTCGCTTATGTCAATAATGCACATGCGTGGCCCCAGCACCAATCCTTATGGCACACCGCTGGTCAGAGGACCCCAGTCTGCACAACAACCCTCTGCCACCATCCTCTGTCTCCTACTATCAAGCCCATTTTGTGTCTGTTTGTCTCGGTCTCCCTGATCCCATGTGAATTAACCTTACTAACCAGTGCACCATGATAAACCCTGTCAAAGGCCTTGCTGAAGTTAGGATAGACAACGTCTACTGCTCTGCCTTCATCCACCTCCTTGGTCACCTCCTAAACAACCTCTATCAGGTTTGAGAGACACTCATTTATACGCACAAAGATATGCTGACTATCTCTAATCAATCATTGCCTTTCCAAATGCATGTTACGCCTGTCACAGAATCACTTCCAACATCACTCACACCACTGACATCAAGCTAATTTGTGTTTATGTCCCTGGCTTTGCCACACAGCCTTTCCTAAATGCTGGCACAACATTAGCCATAATCCAGGCTCCCAACTCACTCCTCGTGGCTGTCAGTGATAGAAATGTCTTTGTAAGTTTGTTTCCTAATTTACCCCAATGTCCTGGGATGTATTTGACTAGTTCCCAAGGAGTTGTATAATTTTAATGCATTTTAAAACCTTTAGCATCTCCTGTGTACATCACTGTTTATTTCCCTGCTTCTCCAGTGTTTTTTCCACAGTCAGTTCTGACATGAAATTTTTGTTTCTGATCTCGCCATTTTCTGTTGTTCCAACATTGATGGCTTCACTGAACTTTAAGGAGTCACATTATGTCTCGAGGTAATCTTCTGTTGTTATTATACTTGTACAATCTCTCTGGATTTTTCTGAACCTTCTCTGCCAAAGCTCTGTCAGGTCCCCTTTGGGCCCTCATGGTTTCCCCTTTAAGAGTATTACTACACCCACAATGTTCTTCAAGGGATTGAGTTAATCCAGCTGGCTGTATATGACATGTATCCCCTTTTGTCTTGACCAGAGCCTCAATATCCCCAGTCATCCAGTATTTCCCACTTATGTCTGCATTGTCCTTCACACTAAAAGGAATATGCTGGCCCTGAAATCTTAATTTATCTCTCTTTTGAAAGAATCCCACTTTACTTGCAAATAGCCTCCACGAATCAACTTTTGGACGGTCTTGTCTAATACCTTCTGGATTGGGGCAAGGTTAGTTTTGACCTTTGACTTGTGGACCAGGCTGTCCTTTTCCATCTCTATTTTCAAACTAATGGAATTATGGTGACTTTGCAAATGTGCTCCCCCACAAACACTTCAGCCCCTTTCACTACCTTGTCTCCCAAAGGGAGGTCAGATTTTATCCCTATCTCCAGTCGGACCAGTTCCATAGATAGAGACAGTTTTCTTGAACACACTGAACAAATTCCTTCAATCCAAGCTCTGAACACTCTTGCAGTCCGAGTCTAGCTTTGGAAAGTTAAAATCCCCGACCATTACAACCCTACCATTCTTACAGATATCTGAGATCTCCGACATATTTGCTGCTCAATTTCCCGCTGACTACTGCGGGCCTGTCGTACAGTCATATCAAACTGATTATTCATTCTTATTTCTCAGTTCCACTAACATAGCTTCACTGGGCGATCCCCAGGAATATCCTCTCTCAGTGCTGCAGTGATGTTTTCACTGATCAAAAACTCCATCCCCCCATTCTCTTGCCTCCCCTTATATCCCTCCTGTTGAAACTGTCCCCTGGAACAGTGATCTGCGAGTCCTGTCCCTCCCTCAGCTGTGTTTCTGTAACTCCTGTGACTTCCCAGTCCCAGGTTCCCATCCATGCCTTGCTTTAATCAGCCTTACCTGTCATGCATTTTACATCAAAGTAAAAGCAGTTTAATTGATCAGTTTTCCCTCATTGCCTGCTGTGCTCTTGCCTGGTTATCAATTGAAATTACTCTGTTGAAATCCCGTCCCAGCCTCAACCTTCAGACTGTAGCCTGAGACCATCCTCCTCACTGTGGAGAACACCCTCACCTTTCAAGTCTTTGCAAACCTACTAATGATTCCTTCTGCTTTCATATCCAAGTGATTAATGCCCATAAGTAGCAGCAATGACTCCTGCACAGGCCCCTGTGGTACACCCGCCGGGCAAAGGCTTTCAAACAAAAAGATAACCCTCCACCAATTGTGGATCCAATTTGTCAACTTGCTTTGGATCCCATGGGCTCTTCCCTTTTGGACCAGCCTCCCATGTGGGACCTTGTCAAAGACCTTAATGAACTCCATGGAACTCACATCATTTGCACTGCACTCATCAATATTTTCAGACACCAATTAAAAAAAACTGAACTGATTTATTCAGACAAGATTTTTCAGTTCTTAGGTCAATGGGATCTCTTCTGGGGTAGAGGTGACCTGTACCAGGGGGATGGTTTGCACTCGAAGCAGGGGTACCAGTATCCCTGAGTGGAGATTTGCTCGTGTTACCGGGCAGGAATTAAACGAGTCTGGCAGGGAGTTGAGACTCTGAATAAGAGAGGGGCCATCAACTCGTCAGGAGAAAATACATCAGCCATCGAGAGCTAGTTTCCTATTCAGGATATCCAGGACACAGTAAAGGGAGGGAAGAGACTTCTGGTTTAAAGGGTATTTATTACAACGCACGAGGCCTGACTGGTAAGGCAGACGAGCTCAGAGCATGGATTGACTCTGGGAACTGGGATATTATAGCCATAACAGAAACATGGCTGAGAGAAGGGCAGGACTGGCAGACCAGTGTTCCAGGATGCAGAAGCTACAGGCTGGACAGAAGGACAAGTAAGTGAGTAGGGGAAGTTGTCCCTTTCATTAGGGAGGACATAGCAACAGTGCTTAGGGACAATATTGTTAAGTGGTATTTGAATGAGGCCATATTTTTACAAGTTAGAAACAAAAAGGGGATGGTCAGTCTGCTGGGATGGTGTTCTAGATCCCCACATAGCCAGAGGATACGAGAGGAGCAATTGCATTGTGAGATTGCAGGTACCTATAAAAATAATAGAGTAGTATTGGATGGAGATTTTAACTTCCCCTGGATTGACTGGGTCACCCAGAGTGTAAAAGGTCCATACGGGGTGGAATTTGTCAAATATGTCTAAGAACGTTTCCTAAACCAAGATGTAGAGTGCTCTACGCTACTCAGGCGGATGCAACACGAGACCTCCCCTCAGAAACCGAGGTCGGCCAAGTGACTGAAATTTCATTCGGAGAGCACATTGCGTCCAGTGACCACAACTGTCTTCGTTTTAACATCGCCAGGGGAAAATGATCAGTCAGGTCCACAAATTAAGGTCTTAAACTGGAAGAGGGCCAATGCTGGGGCCATTCAGAAGGATCGAGCAGGGGTTGATTGGGTGCAGTTAAAAATCACACAACTCCAGGGTATCATTCAGCTGGTTTACACAGGAACCTCGATTATCTGAATGAAATGGGCGGGCAAAAGTTCATTCAGATAATTGATTATTCAATTAATCAATTCAATGCCTTTCCTCTGGAGCTCGGAATTTTTGGTAATGGCTAGACCCCGTTGAGGTGACTCGGCAGCAGCAAACCATGTGTGAGCCCTCACACCCCGCCAGCCACCAAAAACCCATCCAACACCGACCCACACCCGCCCCGCCAACAAAACCGTCCAACACCACCCTCCACTGACCACCTGCCACTGCCGCCAAACCCATCCAACACCACCCTCCACCCGCCTCCAAACCCGTCAAACACTGCACCCACCCGGTCCCAAACCCATCCAACACTGCCCCCCACCATTCGCGCCCATACTCCCAGCTGCCCTGCCATCTGTGCGCCCCTGCCCCCATCATCTCCTCCCCCTCCTGGGCAGCCGGAGTGGACACCAACAGTAAGAGAGCTGCTGCCTTTGGTGGTTAAGTCTCCAAATAGCGCACACGCACATGTACACATACATGAGCACACAGCCACACGTACACACGTACACACTTTATACTGCAACATTTCGAAAAGTTCCATCTGTGCACTGTACAGGAAAATGTTCGAGAGAATATCTGGGGAAGGGGGGTTTAGGATTTACCCCTGTGTAGAACTTCAGGCTAAGTGTGGGGAGAGGGTGGGAGGTCAGTCAATTGGAGATGGTATCTGGGCTCGATGTCCAGGACTATTCATGGCAACGGTTCAGTCAGCTGAGATCGGTTTTAATCAGTGTGAACAAAAAAAACACAATCAGGGTTGAAACATCTTGTTGATATAATGTTTCTCTCAGGACCTCGAGATCTCCTTTGGATAATCAGATATTTGGATAATTGGTATTTGGATAATCGAGGACCCTCTGTGTTTAGAAGTGCTAGATTTAGAAGCGCTGGGGATCATTCTAAAAGATGAAAGACTTAATCAAAACTTGTTTAATATTTCATTCCATGACACTGCCATCCTGTTGCTATAAATTCTGTGACTGTGCTCCACAACTACCTGATGAAGATGCAGCACTTGGAAAGCTAGTGCGTCCAAATGAACCTAGTGCACCTATAAGCTGGTGTTGTCATTTTTAACTTTGCCCATCCCAGTCCAACACTGGCACGTCCAAATCATGGGTCAGTCTGTTTGAAGGAAAAGGAATAACTAGCAAATGGGAGACTTTTAAAAGTGTGACCTCAAGAATCCAGTATGTCCCTGTTAGTGTGAAGGGAAAATCCCATACAACCCTTCCCACTTTGACCATTCTGGAGGAGGTTACTAATGCTCCCTTATCTGAAAAACTGTCTCCAACCAAAATTACTGCCGTTCTGGAAAATCTGTCAGACTCCACCCTCCATATCTAAATAATTTGCAGAGTCTAAACCTTCCTGTATCTATAAACATCTTCAGCCATGACTACCCTCCATATCTCTGTTTCTTCCTCCAGTCAATACAACCCACTTTATTGCTGTAATCTGCTCGATTCGCCTAAAACATTCCTGCCTGTGTACACCGCTCCATCCAACCAATATCCTTATCCCTGTCAACTGGCCCATCCCTCCCAAACTCCCCATCTCCATGAACTCCTGCAGGCCATACAGCTCTCCGCATCTCTGTTCCCTCCTGTGGCTCTTTGGTCCTCCCTCCCTGTGAAAACACCTCCAATCCCCACACCCATCCCAGGCTGTGTCATCTGCTTCAGATCAGGTGTTTCTGTTATCTCTGGCACTCCGAGCAAACCTTCCTAATTATGTCTATTCATTCAGATCCCATCCTCTCCAGCCTCCTGAAACCCCTTCCTGCCATTGTAATCCTCCTTGTTTGGAACACAGAACAGTACAGCACAGTTTCTCCTGTAACCACATCTTACTAGTGACCAAATCTTTTCGATACTTTGACAATTCCAAAAAAACCTGTAATTGACGTTTTCCCAGAATTTCCTGTCAGAGCCTAATTCACTGTCCATTCCTGTTCCTTTCTGCTTGTCTTCAGTCACATTCCCATGCTGTTCTGATGTGACACCTTTTCTCTTTGGATTTGGAAAGCTCCTTTCACCTGAACCCTGTCCCTGCATCCACTCTGTCAGTTTAAAGCCCTGTCCATAAACCTAACGACATGATTGGCCAGGACACTGCTCCCAGCAGTGTTGTTTTTAATTCACTCGTTGCATATTGGTGTCTCTAGCTGGCCAGCATTTCATGCCCACCCCCGAGCTGCCCATGAGCTGAGTGGCTTGCCAGATCATTTCAGGGGACAGTTGAGAGTCAACCTCCTTGTTCTGGGTCTGGATTCATATGTACGCCAGACCGGCAGCCTATAAAAGATTTCCTTACTTAAAGGTATTAAGCAGTCAGATGGGTATCCCTGCTACCGGCATTAAATTCTGGATGAACAGTCGAGTGAGATTAACATGAGATCATTGCCTGGCCCACTGATTGCTCCCTCATCTCTGAGTACTGCTCCCAGTGCACCTTCTTCCTGACCGTGATTTGATTGTGATACCTTCCTGCACTCTGGTGATATCACGCGGTATCTCTCCATGTGGTATCCCTCACTGGGAGGGTCTAATTGCTGCCGGTGACTGCACCTTTTGCAGCTACTCCAGATCCTGAGCCAACAGAGTTCTCCACTCCTGGGAGATGGGCAGCACACACCAGGGATGGAGACTGGGATTTTCCAGATCTCTGTGGGACTCATTGCCATTCTCCATGTGTAAACCTAACTGCATCAGTCTAGTTTCCCATTCTGTCTGTTTCTCTGTCTCCTGTAGGTACTCGGGATGCTCCTGACTCAGCAGAATTCCCAACTCCTGTTTTGTTCATCACCACATTGAAGACAGTTGGTCAGCCAGAGAGATGGAGAGTGAGATCTGGAGCCTTCAGTAAATCCTGCAGTGATCACTCACAGTGCACAGAACAGAGTGTATTTAATACGTCGAACTTTGGTCCAGAAGACATGACATAGATACAGTGTTGGAGAACGAACACAGAGCATGGTGGTCCCAGGCTCAAACCCCACCCTCTTGTTAATTTTCATCTCTGCTGTACTGAACTGTGTCAATATAGGAAGTTCTGTACTGTGTCAATATAGGAAGTTCACAGTTATCAATCCAAGCCTGTGCAGTCTCAGTGAGGATCAGTACAACAGAGGGGAAAGCAGGTCTCCACCAAGGAGATGGCAATGAAACCTGGAATCTTTCTGTTCTATATTCCCCCCTCACGCTGTCTCTTGTCATGGGATAGAGTCATTCAGCAAGGAAACATTCCTTTCCATCCAACTTGTTTGTGCCAGTGTCTTGAATGCTGGTAATTCCCAGAAAATTTCCTGTTACTATAATCTCCACCCTTCTCATATTCCGTCTGTGTATTTGAAACCTACTCCAATGCTGACGACTCTCCCTGTGTGTAAATTGCTCCAGTGTCGATAACATGCCCAATCTCAATAATCCCATCCTGCACTCAGTCCAATACTTCCTACTTCGGTAGGCTTGCACAATACTTACAGTGCCCCCGTCTCTGTAAAATCCTCCAGCCCGGACCAAAACACCCACCTGTGTACCTTCCTCAAGCCCCAGGAGAACATGATATCACTGAAACCTTCTGCAGGCCCTATAACACTCCTGCCTCCTGGCCTATAGCTCCACACGACCACAGTAACCTTCTCCAATCCCTACCGAGCTCCTTATCTGTTTTCAAGCCACAACAGCACTCCACATCTCTGTTTGTTCCTCCACTCCCTACATCCCTCCCAGCACCTCAAACATTCTCTCTTTGTATTAGTCTGCAATTTGGGGCAGCACGGTGGCTCAGTGGTGAGCAATGGTGCCTCACAGCGCCAGGGAACTAGGTTCGATTCCAGCGTTTGGTGACTGGCTGTGTGGAGTTTGCACATTCTCCCTGTGTCTGCATGAGTTTCCTTCGGGTGTTCTGGTTTCTTTCCACAGTCCAAAGATGTACAGGTCAGGTGAATTGGCCATGCTAAATTGCTCAAAGTGTTAGTTGCATTGTCGGAAAGAAGTGGGTATGGGTGGGTTAATCTTTGGAGAGTTGGTGTGGACTTGTTGGGCCGAAGTACTTGTTCCCATGCTGTAGGGAATCTAATCTAAACTCTCCCTCTGCGTTCCATATTACTGTCCCTAAATATATCCCTTTATCCATAAACAGCCCCAAACTCTTCAAACCTCCGAGTCTCTGTGAACTCCCACAGCTCCAACATCCCTCCTTAACTGTGTAACCTTTCCTAATCCTGGAACACTCTGAAAATGTGGACATCCTACAATCGTCCCTATCTGCATAATCCTCTCAGGTCCTTGCAACACCCCCGATCTGTGGAACCAACTCCAATGCTTGTGACTCTCCCGATCAGTTTCTACAAGACTTACTCTCTACGTAACATCCTCCCGTCGCTAACACCAGCCCTGTCAATGTAAGCTCCTCCAGTCTCCCCACCAATCTAATCATCTCTATAAACTTCTCCAGCTCTTACACCCCTATCTGTGTAAACGTTACACTCCCCTACAACCATCCCTAACACAGAAACCTCCTCCAGTGTCTGCAATGCTCCCTCTCTGTGTTAGTGTTTCCAGGCTCTATTGCTGTTCCTGTCTCTGTAAGCTCTGACAGATTGCCCAGCTTTCCTGTCCATATAATTTCCAGAACCTCAGCATCCGACATCAACAAATGTCTTCATTAACTACAGCCTACCATATCTGTGTTCGTCCTCAATTCTATACAACTTCATAATCTCCGTAAATAACGCCATTCCATAAAATACTCCCTGTCTGCGTAAACTGCCCCAATCCTACAATGAGAAGACTCACTCTCCTTTTGATCATCTCTGGTCCCTTCAGATCTCCCTGCATCTTTCCTGACTCCATTGAACACAACTCATCTCATTTCATAACTCTTCTAAATCATATGTTACTCCCCATTTCTGTAATATTCTTCAGTTCCTGCAATTCTCATTTTTTATCTCCAGAACTTCCAATCCCCCTGATCGATGTAAGGTTATTGATCCCTTGCAGCATGTTTAACACCTGTAGCAGTCTCCAACTCCTCAATGCATCCTGTCTCTGTAACCTCCTCAAATACTACAGCTCACTATCTTTGTAATATCTTCCAGTAACTGCAACCCTGTTGATATCTGTAACCTCCACCAGAACAATACTCCACATCTCTGTGTAACTGATGGGAATGCTGCAAACCTACATTCACAGTCCTCACTAACTCTCTGAACTCCTGCAGCTCTCCAACCCTCAGTATCTCTGGCTGGTCCAATCCCTACACTTCTCCCTGGCTGTGTGAACTGATCTAGCCCCTTCAACCCTCCCTATCTCACTCACTCATGCAGCTCCATTATTGTCTGTGTTAATGTAATTTCCAGCACCAACAATCCTCCATAAACTCCTGCAGCTCCAACTACCACCCCAATCCGTGTAATCCCCAGTCCCTCCAATCCTCCCTTTCTCCATAAACTCCTGCAGCTCCAATTTCACCTCTATCTGTGTAATCGCCAGTCCGAACAACCTTCCCTTCCTGAGCCGCTGCACCAGCGTTGGAACTGTTGTTATCTGTGTCCCCTCCAGCAGGCACTACAACACTCCTCATGTCTGTAACTGCACACAGACAATGCAGCTCTCCCTTTTATATCGGACATCCTCCCCGACGTATAACTCTTATAGTTCCTCACAATATCTCACCTCCTCCATTCCCATCTGTGTTAGAGATCTCTAAAATTTATTTATTCTTGTTTAAACTTCTGATCACCTAAAATCTCTCCCCTTTTAAATGTGTGTCCCCTTCAGCTTCTGTAACTCTCCATATAACTGTAATCAATGACAGCACAGGTTCCCTTCCTTAATCTCTATAATTACAATGGTTGCATGTGTTAAATTGGCAATTTTCATCCTCTTTATCCATCTCAGGACTTCCAGCCCCTACAATCCCACTATTTGGAATGCTCCCATTCTCTGCACCTCCTCATGTCCTGGGGGTCCTTGAACACCACCAGTGCTCCAAAAGTTTATAGTCCCCCAGATACTGCAAGTCTTCTCACTCTATAACATCCAACAGTCTCCAGTACCAGACAACACTTGCTGGCTGTCAATTTGCACTTGTTGAAGTTTACACGTCTCTTTAAGCAGCTCAGAAACAGCCCTTTAGACTCTACAAAGCTCCATCGTGAACAAGCCACCATCTCTCTATTTTCTTTGTTTTTTTTCAGAGTCTGCAACTCTCACTGTATGTTCTTGAGTTGATGCAGGTCTGCCTAGCTCCCCAGATAACCTGTTCCATCCCATATAGCTCACCTCAATCACTATAACTCACTCTGTTCTGTCTAATCCTCCTCTTTTCCACTGTCTTCCGGCTACAACAGCGATTCTGTAAAAGGGCAGTGTAGAATGGGATGTTATAAATCTAAGCTGAGGCTTGAGGCCTACCATTACCTGGGAGTCACAAAGGGAGAGAACCTGAGAGACAGCAGCACAGATCGGGAGAATATAAATCACCGTGGATCGAGGCCGACTGAAACTTGGACTTGGAGAAACAGCAGAGCAGGAGCCTGGAAATCAGCACCAAGTCAAAGAGGGAGTGACCATGTGAGGGAGCAACTTGGAGCAGGAGCTTGAGGCTAACTCACACCTAGGAGGTGGAAGCACCAAAATGAGAGGATATAAATCAGCACTGAGGATCGAGGCCTAGTTGTGCCTGCGAGTCACAGAGACGGTGACCCTGTGCGGGAGCAGAGTGGAGTGGGAGCTGGAGGATTACACATACCTGGGAGTCACAGAGACGGTGACCCTGTGAGGGAGCAGATTGGAGTGGGGGCTGGAGGATTACATGTACCTGGGTGTCACAGAGTCGGTGACCCTTTGATGGATCTGAGTGGAGTGAGAGCTGGAGGATTACACGTCCCTGGGTGTCACAGAGACGGTGACCCTGTGAGGGAGCAGAATGGAATGGCAGCTGGAGGATTACACATCCATGGGTGTCACAGAGACGGTGACCCTGTGAGGGAGCAGAGTGGGGTGGGAGCTGGAGGATTACATGTACCTGGGAGTCACAGACATAACTTGCTGTTGCTGCCATCTGCTGCACTGAGGTTGAAAGGAGTGCAAGAGCCTTCACAGAAAAATCTGTAAGTTCATTGGCTGATAAATGCACCGTTATTGGCGACTGTCAGTTAATTATTATAAGTTAGCATTTTTTTCTACTTCTGAAATAAGGGTTGAACAGAGAATTAAGCGGGAGAAGTGAAATTGTGATCCAATATAATAAATTATCCTCAGTAAGCCACAGTTGAATAAGGGACTTAACCATATTGTTATTTCCTGGAAGTTAACTTCATTCTAAGCAATTAATTAAGTTACTCCAGACATGTTGCATCTTAAGACATGGCAGCACATATTTGTCAGATGGAAAATGTGTTCAGTTATATTGGGAAGCCATAGCCCCTGCTCGTGTCCTAGATGAACACGGGGTCATGGAGCTCAGACAGGGACTAGAGACTCCATGGGACATTTGTGATGCTGACAGGTGGATAGCACACACACACACAGCAGATCACCCTGCAGACATGACGGCCTGGAACAAGGAAGGGTCTGGGGGATGAAGCAATTGGAGTGAAACAGTCAGGGAATACAAGAATGTCCTGGTGTCTCCCTCCCAAATCAATTTGGAAGCTGATGAAGGTGTGGGCTGCTCAAGGGAGGGCAGTCAGACCCATGCCTGTGGCACCACAAGCAGCCTGACTATACAGGAGGGGAGGGAGAAGGAAAGAGGGGCAATAGTCACAGGGGAGTCAGGAAAGTGAAAAAGGTGTCAGCGTGTCTGTAATTCCAGAATAGTGGGGTTAAGAATGTCACTGTGACTGTAGGACATTTGTCTGGGGGACAGTGAGCTGTTAAATGTCATGTCCATGTTGGTAGGAATGACCTGGGTAGGAAGTGTGAAGTGGTCTGGAAATCAGAATTTAGGGAGCTTGGTGGATGGTTAGCAAGCAGGACCTCAAATGTAGCAATCCCTGGAATAATCCCAGTGCCGTGTCCAGTGAAAACAGGACTCTGAGCTTTAGGTAGATGGGAGTGTGACTGGAACGATGGTGCAGCAGGAAGTGCTTCAGATTCCTGGGACACTGGGACTGGTTCTGGAGAAGGCACCAACTGTACAAGCTGGATGGGCTGACGTGACAGAGCTGGGACTGAATTCCTTACGGGGGTTTGAGAGGGGTTGAAAATAATTTTTTGTGTGCTTAGGATACAACAAATAATAGTAGAGGAGACTACCAGGATTCGCAAAATATGGGGAGATGCAGTTACAATTAATATACAACAGCAAGTTTATCAGTGGAAGATGGAGTGAGAAAGAAAGCCTTAATCTGAAGTACTCTGCATGGACATGAATACTCGGAGTGTGGGGAGTTCCTGATGCAGATTGGTGTTTGGAAATCTGATGAACTGATCACCGAGAGCTGGCTCAAGGATGTCAGGACTGGGTGTTTAATATTGTTGGGTAGAAAGGATTCCGAAATGATAGAAGGGAAAGGATGAAAGTAGAAGTATTGGTTTAGATAGCATTCGTTAAGGAGTCCAAAAGAAAGAGGATCGGTCCAAGGACAGAATGAATTTGGCTGGAGCTACAGAACGAAACGTATACAAGTAAACTGTGAGGTCCAGTCTGTCTGCCAGCAACCAAAGAAATGATGGAGAGAATAAACATGCAGGGTCATTTGAGATGAATGACAATACTACAGATTAGTTATACTGAGAAACTTAATGTTTCCAGATATAGACAGGGATACTGGCGATGAAGAGTCATGAGGGCCAAGTATTCCTGGATTGCATGGAGGAGAGCTGACTGCAGGAGTATGTATCCAGCCGAAGAGAGCATGTGCTGTTGGACCTGGTCTTTGGGAAAGAGATGGGGCAAGTGGATCAAGTGTCAGTAAGGGATGATTTTGCAGTGCAGCGATCATTTTATTGTAAAGATCAGGATGATTTTAGAGAAAGATATGCAATAATTGAGAGTGAGAAACATTAGTTGACTGCCATCAGCCTTCAATAGGGCAAGGATAAAGCTGAGAAATTTTCAACCAGGCCAATGAAATGGTAGCTTTAAATAGCGTGAACCAGGTCAGATTGAGCTGTCATTATGGAGATGGGGCTGCAGTGTGCCCACGACAGACCGGGATAATCACAGGTTTTCCCCATTTCTAAAGGAAGGAGAAACAGGCCAACACAGTGAAGTAGCGTTGTGTATAAAGGATGGGATCAGTATTATTGTGATGCCAATCAATTCACACACTGCTCGTCCCTGCCCTCACTCCTCATCCCTGCGTATTGATCCTATCAGATGTTGCTAACCTTTGAAACCTTCAAAAATAGCACAGGATAGAGGAGATGACTCTGGCCACTGCCTGCATTGGTCAAGATGTAACGTTGGTTTTTAAAGCCTTAGTTCTGTCCCCCCAGACAGTGAAGGACTTCAGGTGCGGTTCCCGGCACGTTTGTAAAATGGTTTGAGAATTTCTGCCTATACTCCACTTCCATGTGTGACTGCCAGATCCCGACCATAAACTGCGTGAAATAACAACTTTCCCCATCACTTCTCTAATATTTCAATTTATTACATGAAATATTCGCCACTGGTAACTGAGCTCTCCAACAGGAACAAAGGGTTCTCTCCCTTTCTACACAGCCCCTTGACAATACGTGCACCTCAATCAAATCTCCTCTCAGCATCCTCAATTCCAATCTTTCTTCACAACTGCACTTTCACTGTCACAGGGTGAAGAATCTCCTCTGTACCCTCTCCAGTCCAATTCCATCCTTCCATGTGATGGGGTGACCAGACTGCACACAGCCACCAACCTGTAACTGAACTCATTATTTATACATGATGAAGGGCTTGCATGAGCTTCCTGCTCTGAAATTCTGCACTTTGGCTGAAAGTGGAAATGATGCCATTTGCTCCATTAACGAGACTATTGGTGATTCCAGCTACCTTCATTTATCTGCCCACACTGACCATATTCTCATTTATTGTACGTTCCTCTCTATTGTTGATGTCCCCAAATGCCTTGCCTTGCACTTCTCCGGGTTGTTTGCTCCATTCACTTGGACCCTATAGTTTCTGATTTTTAAGCAGCCTGCCATGGGATCTCTCGTCAAATCCAAGCAAGTCCCATACAATTACAAGTTACTGCCTCAAACCGACGCAGTCAGATTAATTACACACGATCTTCCTTGACCAAATCCAGACCGACTGTCCTGGAGTCCCTGGGACTTCCTCAGTGACCGTTTATCCACTGTCTCCGAATTCCAGCCACGACCTATTCAGTCAGTCCCTTGGTCCACATTAAACAAAGTTGCAGTATTAGCCATTCTCCTGTCCTCCGGCATCATCCCTGCATCCAGTGAGAATTGTATAATGTAGGGGATTTTCCCCGGCTCCTTTTAATATTCTGGAACATTGTGTTACTTTTTTTTGAGGATTTAAATCTCCTGTATAATTCTCCACTCCACGTCTGTTGCTTCCAATATTTCATCCCTATTTTGACAGAGGCCGAAATCATCTTATGATTTGGTCAAGTCCCATTTTAGTCCAGTTTCATGGAGGGTTTCTCTCCACAAGGTGAATTGCATTTTCTCATGATACCATCCCCAATCTTCTTCATTAACTACCCACCCTGCCCACATGGTCTTCCTCTCATCTGACACTAACGCGATGATTTTCCCCTTTGTCATAACAACTGCCCTCTGCCTGGATATCCCAGAATGCACCAGCCTCCCTGTTTCCAGGAGCCATCTTTAAAATGTCATTTTACACTTGGATTGTGAATCTGAAACTGGCCTGGACATGGCAGAGGGGATAAAACTGAGGCCCCACTTTGTGGCCAAGCCCCTGGTCCTGGTGTATGACATTGGGGCATGAGAAGAACATTATCTTCCTCCAAGGTTGGCAGACACCAGACCCTTCCAGCTTAGTCCGAGGCTGACCCCTGGGTCAGTGAGGTGCCAGCCATCTGGGTGAACACCCAGCAGTGTAGGAAGGAGGTCAGTGACCTTCTCCCCTCTACCTGGGTAAGGGCCACCATCTGCAATTCGTGACTTCACCCTCATTCTCTCTGTTACTGCACCCACCTCCCGCCAATGCTCATGTTCTCCCACCTTCAGTGAATGCAGCACCTTCTCTCAGTCTCTCTGTAATCTCTTCTCTGCCCAACTCTGCCTGGTGTCTGTACTGCCTATTCACTCACTCAGAACACCTTGACACCTTTCCCCCAGCTGTCCCAGCAGGAACAGCTGTACCAACCACTTCCAATTCCCTAATCCTTCTTGGCAATTCTCACATTCTGGAAGGAATCATCCCACACTAGGGCACAAAGAGCGAAGAGGGAAATGGGGCAGCCTAACATTCAACTCCTCACCCCCTCACAGGGGAAGGATCCTGATCCCAACAACCACCAGACGCTGAATGACGGTGCTCAAGCTCCCGGACTGGGATCTGAGATTCCCCTTGTCTCACTGTGCTGGGCACTGTGACTGACTGTGGACAATGACATCAAGCTGCCTGGATTTGTGTCTGTGCTAAACACCAAGACAACACCGCAGACGGGTAAGCCTGGTAGCTCTAGCTGAGGGGTAACTCTACTAAAGGCAGGGTAAGGCAAGGCAATAATTCGGTGAGCATTCAACTCAGTTCAAAGTGAGTGTGCACAAACATGGAGTGAATGGCCCAGAGAGACAGCCCATGAGCTGGGTGAGTGTCCCTGAGCACAGTGTCCTTGCAGCAGCATTAAATGTGTACAAACACGGAGTAAGCAGCCCAGACGGTAATCATTCAGTGAGCATCTCGCCACTCTCGTGCTCAAATCTTGTCTTAAAGAACAGTCCAATACAGGAACAGGCACTTCAACCCATCAATCCCGCACAGACACTTGATGCCTTTCTAAAGTTAAAACAAAAGTTTTTGTTCCGACACCCTCAATGTCATTCTATTCCCTACTTACTTATACTTGTGCCAAGATCCCTCTTAAACCTTGCTATATTGACTTCTTGCCCTCTTTCAGTGCACTCCAGGCACTTTCACATTCTGTCTGGAACAGCAAGAAAAAAATTACCTGTCACATCTCCTGAACTTTCTCCCTTTAACCTAAAACCTATGGTCCTGAGTAATTGATATTCTACTCTGTGGGAAAAAAGCCTCTAACTGTCCTTATATCTATGGCTCTGATAATTTTGTAAATATCTATCAAGTAGCCCATAGCCAATGATGCCCAGGTGCACACAAACCATGTCTGTTCAATTTCTCCTTCTGCCTAATACCCTACAAACCAGACAACGTGCTGTTAAACCTTTTCCATACCCTCTCCAACACTTCAACATCGTGTGGCAACCAGTACTGTACACAATATTTTAAATGTACCTCGAATTAAGTTTCTCTACAGCTGCAATATGACCTGCTAATTTTCATACTGCATGCTCCGATGCATGTCTGCAAGTTTGCCATCAGTCATCTTGATCATCCTATCCACCCGTGTTACCACTTTAAGGGAACTGTGGAGCTGTACACCAAGATCCCTTCCGATGTTGATGCAATCAGTAGATTTTCCATCCACTTTATACTTCTCTCCTGCATTAGACCCTCCAAAATGCATCACGTCACGATTGTCCAAACAAAGTTAAATATGTGTTTTCTCTGTCCAAGTCTGCAGCTGACCTATATCCTGCTGTATTCTCTGGCAATCGTACACACAATCTGCAACTCCGCCAATCTATTTACAGATTTACAGTCACAAAAACACTGTTCCAACACTACTCTGTCTTCCATGGCCAAGCAGTTCTCTATCCATCTTACTAACTGACCGCTGATCCCATTTCACTTCACCTTCTGTATGAGCCTGCCATAAGGAACCATATCAAAGGCCTTCCTAACGTCCAAACGGCCAACATCCAGCCCCATGCCCTCAGCAATCAATTTTGTCACTTCTTCAAAACACTCAATCAAGTTTGTGAGACATGATCTTCCCCACACAACGGTGTTGCCTGTTGCGAGTAAGTCCATACTAGAGTACTGTTGGAGCTGCACTCATTCAGACAAGTAATTATTCCATCATGTTTCTGCAGACTGTATGAGCTGTACAGAATATGATTCTGCTGCAGCCGATGGCCCTCTGCACCTCATGGCTGCATCATTATTAATTTTTCAATCTGTTTAAAGTCTGTCCCATTCAGTACTCAAGGGGCTACATGTCATGGCGAGGCGGGTCTGCAAAATGTGAAGGTAGCCCTTGCTCCCCATTGTGCAGTGAGCATTCTTCCTGATATATGAAAGGGAGGGGTCTATCTGCAGCATGCAGATCAGTGACGATGTGGTCAATTATATGTTTCCCTTTTATTGATACCTTGCAGAGTAGGTTAGATTCCTTACAGTGTGGAAACAGGCCCTTTGGCCTAACCAGTCCACATCAACCCTGCAAAGACTGACCCACCCACACCCAACTCCCTCTTACTAAACCACTTAAAAATCTAGCATGGCCAATTCACCTGGCCTGTGAGAGGAAACTCATGCAGACACGGGGTGAATGTGCAAACTCCACACAGACGGTTGCCCAAGGCTGGAACCGAACCCAGCACCGTGGCACTGTGAGGTAGCAGTGCTAAGCACTGAGCCACCATGCCGCTCTTGATGGCTCCGGTAGAGTGGGACATATGATGGGCAGTGATGGTTACTGTAAAGTGGGAGGTATATTCGGCCGTGATGGTTACTGTACAGTGAGAGGTATGTCGGGCTGTGATAGTTACTGCACAGTGAGAGGTATGTTGGGCCCTGATGGTTACTGTACAGTGGGAGGTATGTCTGGCTGTGAGTTTGCAGACTGTATGAGCTGTACAGAATATGATTCTGCTGCAGCCGATGGCCCTCTGCACCTCATGGCTGCATCATTATTAATTTTTCAATCTGTTTAAAGTCTGTCCCATTCAGTACTCAAGGGGCTACATGTCATGGCGAGGCGGGTCTGCAAAATGTGAAGATAGCCATTGCTCCCCATTGTGCAGTGAGCATTCTTCCTGATATATGAAATAGGGAGGTGTATCTGCAGCAGGCAGATCGGTGATGATGTGGTCAATGATATGTTTCCCTTTTATTCATTCTACCATAACCCGCCACAGAGCAGTCTAGCAGCCACAGGATCCAACATCAATGCTGAGCACTATCATTAGATTGGATTCCATAAAGTATGGGGACTGGCTCTTCGGCCAGGCAGTCCATACCAACCCTCCGAAGAGCAACACACGTCTCTCTGACTAATGCACTGAACACTATGGGCAGTTTACCACGGCCAATTCACCAGAGCTGCGCATCTTTGGACTATGGGAGGAAACCCACGCAGACACGGGGAGCATGTGAAAATTCCACACAGGCAGTTGCCTGAGCCTGGAATCAAAGCTGGGACTCTGGTTCTATAAGGCAGCAGTGCTAACCATTGAGTCACCATGCCATCCTATATTGACTATATACCAAAGAGCTGTCCCTCTCTGCCTGGCTGCGTCCTGTCAGTGGGACAGAACCTACCAGAGAGGATGGTGATGTTGCCTTGGACATAGTCCTGTTCACAGAATCCTGCTTTCCAGACAATATCTGACTGTTGCTTGATTAATCTGTGGGAAATGTACAACAGGTCAGTTTTACATTTTCTGCAATGAAGAGTTAATATCACTTTATTTCTTACATATTTTAAAATAAACCAAACATCATTGTTTTTCAGTTGAGAACTATTGAAGTGAGCAATAATTGAATTACCAGAGCGCACACCTAACTATTACACAATTCAGTGACTGTAGTAAACAGCCGATTCATGTCCAGATCAGTGAAGACAATATCTTGCAGGGCAGGCAGCAAAGCTGTTGGAAATGATTTTGTGAAAAAGCCTGAGTTCAGACACAGTGTTACTGGCCTCAACATGACCTCCAAATCACTGGCCATCTCCAAAGTCTGTCCAGAGAGCTTCCAAACTGGAGCTGGGCAGTTACTCACACAATCCCTGTCTGGTTAGAGACATACCTGAACAACAGGGAGATGTGTGTGGGGCAGACTGGTCAATGGACTAGCACATGATGCTGGTCCAGACGCAGTTCAATATTTATAACAAATACCTGTAAACAGCCATGTCTTGCAAGTATATCTCTTCTTGTGTGCCACCTAAACTCTGTATTTCTGCACCTTGTACCTGATCCTGAATAAAGGTGTTATAAAGGTGATGGGCTCCTGCAGCACATGGCATCTTACATTGAATCCCTCATAAACAATATCCAGTGTATGTTAGCCCCACAATGTCAGCATACAAACAGAATTGTGCAGCTCCACTGATGGCCAGTATGATCCCAGCCCAAAGACCTTGTGTGTGACTTAAGCTGGAAATCTCTGTGTAAATGTTTGCAGCATTGTTCTAACCATTAAGAGCCATTAAGTAAAGTCTCTTTACTGAAGGTCCGAAATCCTTTCATAATACCAACTTTTAGATTGTCCAATAAGCACAAAATCCACCCATTTATTCAGTACGCTGTTATAACAACAATATGATGAAAACTCACATTAAGTAGCATTGAAATGATGAGTCGCATTGCCTCACCCAAGACCAAACTATTAATAAGTACAAGGACTTTGAAAATATACAATTATTTTCCCTTGTATTAATATTGTTAATTCATACTCGATTCTCCTGCTCCTCAGATGCTGCCTGAACGTCTGAGTTTTTTTTCAGAACTACACTTTTTGACTCTGATCTCCAGCATCTGCAGTCCTCACTTTCTCCCTGCTAATATCCACTCATCATCATTTTCATGGCAACAATATCACTGTGTGTTTAAACATGTCCCAGTCAGATATGAGTACGTTTTCAGTTGCTTCTGTCTATCTCAGAACTCAGCAAGCTGGGATGAGAATGCCAGTGTCTGTGATGCTCGGTATATAGGCCATGCCTCTGAGACTGACAGATTGTTTCAAACAGCATATTCCTTCAGCTGTTCACAACAAGCAAGGTACTGGCTGGACAAACCAGCCTGAGCTCACAAAACCCCCCAAAAAAATTCCAGCATTGAACAGGTCTAGACAATTTGTTTTATTTTAATTTATTCATGAAATGTGATTGGGACAGCATTTATTGATAGATAGGGAACTTGAACAGTGACACTGGCAATATACTTTCCAGTAAGGATGGTGGATGGCTTGGAAAGAATGCGAACATAGTGGGGGTCCCGTGTATCTGCTTCTCTTGTCCTTCTTGATGGTCGGGGGTTCAGAGGTACGTTGTAAGGAGACTTGGTAAATTTCTGCAGAGCACGGTGTAGATGGCAGGTATTGCTGCTACTGAGCGTCAGTGGATGAGGGGTGGAGTTGCACTCACACAGGCTAATGGACGTATTTAATCATACAGTCATTCAACATGTGTCTTAGCAATAGGGAACAGGCTTTCGGAAATGTTGAGGTGAGTTATTCCTGCAGAATTTCTAACCCTTGACACATTCTTGTAGCCAATGAATTTATATGCTTCCAAACGTGGCGCTGGAAAAGCAAAACAGGTCAGGGAGCATCTGAGGTACAGGAGAGTCAATGCTTTAGCATAAGCCCTTCACAGGAATGGGTAATGAAATCATATGGTCAGTCCCTTTCAGGCTAACGATAATCCCCGCGATATTGCTTGGTGTTTGTTCAGTTATGGTGGTGGCATTGAACGTTAGAGGATGTGGTTCAATTTTCCATTGTTAGAGGTAATTGTTGTCTGGCACATGTGTAATGGAAATGGTATTGTCATTGTTAAGCACACACCTGCATAGTTCCAGGTCCTGGTACATTTGGACAAGGACTGCTTCAGTATCTGAGTAAATCACGAATGGTGTTGAACACTGTCCAATCATTGGCAAACATCCCCATTTGTGATTTTACAGTCATTTATGAAGCAGCTGAAAATTATTGGGCCGAGGGCAGAGAGCACTCCTACAGCTCACTGATGCTGTCCCTTTCTCTGAGCTAGGAAGCTGGCTTCTAGTTCCACCTGCTCCAGAGGTATCTAACAACATACCTGAATGGAATAATGTTACAGTATCTAACCCAAGGAGCTGAGCGAGGACTTGGTTAGCTCAATCTGATTTGTAATGCAGATTAATGCGAACAGTATGGTTTCAATTCTTCGGTAACTGAAAAGGGCTGTGCTACTCAATCTCTCCCTCATTTGCGGCATGGTGACTGCCCAGTTAAACTACCATCAGTCGTCTCTGTCTAACGAAAGAGCAGCCTTTTCATCCTCTAAGAGTATGGTGCCTTACTTTTCCATTTCTGATCTCCAGGCTTACCCAGAAACCCCGCCCCTGGGGAACTGCGGCGGAGCTGTCCTGGAGCTGAAGTGGCTGCTCCCCACCAACACCAGCCACCTTCCTTTGTACCAGGTATAACTCCAGCCAGTGCAAACGATTCCTATTTTCTCCAGTTTCGTCGTTAATCCTGGATACGACACTTGGTCAAATGCAGTTATGATGATGTTAAGTGCAGTCACTGTCACCTCACCTCTAGAATTCAGCAGTGTGGCCCCTTGTTGTACATCGTTAAACCAAGGCTCCAATGAGCCCAAGGGATGAGAACTCAAACTGAGATTCAGTGAGCAGGTTGGTGCTGAGGAAGTGCTGCTTGATCCCACTGTGGATGACATCTTCCATCCCTTTATTAATAATAGAGATGAGAGCAATGGGGCAGTCATTGATTGTCTGGTTTGTCTGTGTGTGTACAGGACACACGGATAGTTTCCCACATTGACAGGTCGATGCCAGTGCTGTATCCCAGCAGGAACAGCATGAATGGAATGTTATCAGGGCCCACATCCTTTGCATTCCCCATCCCTCCAGTTGTTTGGAATTACCACACACAGTGAATCGAATTAGCTGAAGACTGCCATCTGGAGGAGACTAAAATAGATCATCCTATCGATACTTCTGTCTGAACATTGTTGTGGTCGTTTCAGCCTTAGCTTTTCGATTGTTGTGTCGGGCTCTTCCATCATTGAGGAAGGTGATATGTGGGGATCCTCCTCCTCTAGTGAGTTGTTTGATTGACACCACCATTCAACCTGACTGCATGTGACAGGATTGTGGAGATTAGGTCAGATTTGTTGGTTAGATCTGTCTGTCACGAGCTGTTTATGCTATTTGGTGAGTAAGTGGGCCTGTTTGGTAATGTCACCTCATTGTGAGGTGTACCTGGTGCTGCCCGCGGCAGGTCCTCCTGTATTCTCCATTGAACAAGGGTTTATCCCCTGGTCTGATGGTCAGGGTAAAGTGGACCATATGCCAGGCAGTGACAGTGAAAATTGTGCTGGAGTACTATTCTGCTGCTGTTGGTAATGACCCATGTCACCTAACACAGACCAGTGCTGAGTTCTAGATCTCTTTGAACTCTGTCCCGTTTAGCATCGTGATAGTATCTCTAACATGGGCGCTCACGCGTGTACACACGCACATTATTCACAATGGGTCTTTGTCTCCAGAAATACTGTGTACGGAAGTCATTATTCCCAATATGGTCATCGATCAATGTGTCCGCAACTGCGGTGAAGATGAGGTCAAGTATGTTTCTCCCTGTCAGTCGTTCCCTCCCCACCCGGTGCAGACCCAGTCTCGCAGCTATGTTCTTTTGAACATGGCCATCTTGATCAGGAATACTGCTGCTGAGCACCTCTTGGTGATTTTGAAATAGCTCACTCAGTATACGTTCTCCAGTTCATTCACTCTGTCAGTGCATCCTCCACGTATTCAATGTAGAGGGACACTGATCCAGCTGAGGGAAGGGAGTCAGCAGGAGGTTTCCGTGTCTGTGTTTGATCTGACACGTGAGGCTTCGTTATGTCACATTGTTGCTTGAGGAGTCTGTAGGACGTCTCTCTCATATTTCACCCTAGCACCCAGATGTTAGGAAGGAGGGATTTCCAGTGCCTGCAGGGCTTTTAATTTTTTGTCACTGTCAATCGAAGGGCCTCTTCTATGCTGTATGGCACTCACTCTATAACTTTTGTGATTGTACAGTCCAAGGTCTCACTCCTTCAGTTCCTCCAAGTGACTTGTCTATTCCACAGATTTCTACAATTTCTCTATGAGACATTGCACAATTCCATTTTAAACTATATATATGTATCTCTGTATCTTTCCCTGTCATCTCATTCAGCCGCTACATCCATCTGTATCTCAGCAACCCTCCGTATCACTACAACCTTTAAATCATACTATAGCCCAATCTATCACTGTAAATTCTGCCAACCCCTACACCCCTCCCTATCTCTCTAAACTCCAGCTGCTTCACCTTTCCCCAAATCCTGTGAATGAGTTCAAAATTATCTCACTAACCCATTCTAGCATGTACAGGCCACACTATTTATCCAGTCTTGCTTTCCTATCTCTGTTACATTTCCGGGCCTTGCTTTCCTATCAGTGTAACATCTCCAGCCTTGCTTTCCTCTCTCTCTGTAACATTTCCATCCTTGCTTTCCTCTCTCTGTAACATGTCCAGCCTTTCATTCCTAACTCTGTTGCATCACCAGCCTTGCTTTCCTATCTCTCCGTAATATCTCCAGCCTTGCTTTCCTATCCCTGTAACATCTTCGGACTTGCTTTCCTTCACACATCAGTGAATTGTTTTTTACACACCTCAGTGAATTGCTTATATATTTGTTCCTGCATTTCCATCTTTCTGGGGCTCTATAAATATCCCCAGCAGTGTGTCTGTCATCGTTGGGACCCTAACCCCGATCCACAAGGCCTCATTTAAAGACATGTCCAAGGTATCATCCTTCCTCACTACAGTAACTGTTCCTTAATTAATAATGCAGCACCACCTCCTCTCTAACACCCTGTCCTGTCCTGCGTATAGTTGCAATACAACAGAATACTGAGTTGTTAGCCCGGACCACTCTCAAACACGTCTCTGTGATGGCAAAAATGTTCCACCTCCATATGTCAACTCATGCCATTATCACATCTGTCTGTCTGATAATACTGCCAGTATTAACGTAAGCTGGAAAATAACACCTGGAATACTCTGTGCCTCAGAGTTCCTCAATCATTCAGTATTTGTTATCAGGCTGCCCAAACCATGAACCAAAATTGTAACTCTGGTACTGAATGAATAACTGTTGAATTGTAATTTCTTTTTTTCGAAAAATGTATTCATCAAGTGCAACTTCTTAGAACTGAGCAGTCAGCTCCACATACAATGAGTTTCTGATGGTTAATTCCACCCTCAGTGTGCAGAGGGCACAGCCCTCAGTAATGGAGAAACTGAGGACTGCAGTTGATGGAGATCAGAGTCGAAAAGTGTGGTACTGGAAAAGCACAGCAGATCAGGCAGTATCTGAGGAGCAGGAGAGTCGACGGTTCGGGCATGAGCTCTTTGTCAGGAAGGGATTGGTGCATTGCTATTTCTTTGATTCCGTGATTAACAGGACGTTGGGAACTATACTTGGTCAGGACGGCAGCACTGTACATAACACTGAACTGGAAAGCATTCAATCAGTTGGTTGGACAGGGTGTAGATAGGTTGAGGGGAAGTACAGACTGATTGAAGTACAAACCTAAGGATAGAAAAATCCCTTGTGTCAGATGGGGTATACCCTAGGTTACTCCAGGAAATGATGGAAGAGATTGTCATGCCTATGGTGATAATCTTTGCATCCTCGCCGTCTACTGGAGTAGTGGCAGATGATTGGAGAGTGGCAAATTTCATTCTCTTGTTCAGGGAAGAGAATAGGAATAACCCTGGGAATTATAGAACAGTCAGTCTTACACCAGTGGTGGGCTAAGTATTGGAGGCAATTCTGAGAGACAGGATTTTCAATTACTTAGAAAACGATAGTTTGATTAGAGATAGTCAGCATGTGTTTTTTGAGGAGCAGGTCATGCCTCGCAAACCTTATTGAATTCTATGAAGATGTGAAAAAAAACATTGATGAAGGTAGACCAGTAGATGTGGTGAACAAGAATTTTAGAAAGGCATTTGATAAGATTCCCCATTGTAGGTGCATTTAGAAAGTAAAGAGGCATGGGAAGCAGGGAAATTTGGCTGTCTGGATGTAGGCGTGGCTGGCCCATAGAAGGCAGAGGATGGTAACAGATGGAAAGTATTCAACCAGGAGATCAGTGACCAATGCTGTTCCACAGGATCGGCTCTGGGACCTGTGTTCTTCGTGATTTTTATAAATGACTTTGATGAGTAAGTGCAATGGTGGGTTAGTAAGTTTGCCGATTACATGAAGGTTGTTGGAGTTGTGAATAGTCTGGAGGGATGCTGTAGTTTGCAACAGGACTTCGACAGGATGCAGAGCAGGGCTGAAAAGTGGCAGATACTGTTCAAACTTAAAAAGTGTGAAGTGATTTACTTTGGAAGGTTTCATTTGCATACAGAATATAGGCTTAAAGGCAGAATTCTCAGCAACGTGGAGGAACAGAAGTATCTTGGGGTTCATGTCAATAAATCTCACAAAGTTACCACCAAGTTGATAGGGTTGTTAAGAACGTAATGGTCTATTGGCTTTCATTATCAGGGTGGTTGAGATTAAGAGCGGCGAGGTTAATGCTTAGCTCTATAAAGCTATGGCTCAACCACACTTGGAATATTGTGTTCAGTTCTGGTTGCTTCATTATAGGAAACACGTGGAAGCCTCAGAGATTGTGCAGAGGAGATTTACCAGGGTGCTACCAGGACTGGAGGGCATGTCTTAGGAAGGAAGTTTGAGGGAGCTAGGACTTTTCTCCCTGTAGCGACAAAAAATGACAGCTGACTTGATAGAGGTGTACACGATGTTCAGAGACAAAGGTTGGATAGCCAGAGTCTTTTCAACAAGGGGCGTAATTTTAGGGGGATTGGAGGAATATTTTGGGGTGTGCCAGAAGTATGTTCTTTACACAGAGAGTGGTGGGGGCAGAGTGCACCACCAGTGATGGTAGTAGAGTCATATACATTAGAGATAATTAAGAAGACCCTTGGATAGGTACATGGAAGTTAGTACATTGAAGGTTATGTGGGATAGTCTGATCTTAGAGTAGGATAAAAGGCCGACAAAACATTGAGGGCTGAAAGGCTCTTCCTGTGCTGTACTGTTCTATATTCCAAATTTCACTCAATTTGTGGATTCTCATCAGTTGGTGAAAGTGTGAGGGAGTGAGGTGTGTGAGGGAATGAGGTGTGTGAGGTCAGGAAGCTGAGGAACGACGTTGGACCACGACTTCCAGTTATGGTGTGCATGGTTGCATTCACCTGAGTGTCAGCACAATATGTGCAGTGACCTAGACCAGACAAAATCCACAAAGTTTAATTATTAAGCTGATTTTTGATTTGCCGTTAGCTCCTGGTTTCTTCAGATACATTCTGTTGGGTGACCCATGTATTAATATCTGACCATCCACAGGCATGTACAGATTTATTGTGATACTGGTGAATGTGAAGGTACATTTATCGGATATAATTTCCGAGGATTCACTGTGCGACACAAGATGCTGCAATAAAATTTCAATTGTGAACATTTTCACCCAGTGTCTGTCCAGGGAGCAGATGTATGGAGTATGGGGGACATGCCAGCACCAAAAGCAACACCATTTGATTCTGACACTCCATGTCCATACAACTGCTCTCTGGGTCTGGATTTGAATGGGGATGACATTGTAAGACCTAGTTTCTGGTCAAACGTTGGTATCTGATTTAGACAGTATTTGTAACTTCACTGAGAACAGTGATAGCCTGTTGGCTAGTTTCCTCCTGCCCAAGGTGGAATCCAAATGATTTACTTTGAAGGAATGTTTGAATGATTACCCTGACCCAGGTTGGAAATTATCTGGACAGATTCAGGAGCAGGTCAGTGTCTCACTGAGTGCCGCGGGTAGCGATGAGGTCCAGGAGCACTGTGCCGGAATTGAAGCCTTTTGGAATCCATTTTTAATGTCAGTCATGATTGCAACGTGGTGGGTTTGCTGACCTGAACAATAATCCAGGGTTTGCCATGTTTGTGAAGTGGGCAATGATGAAATATTAACTGCAATTATTCAACTGAATAATAATTGCGTCGTCTCTTAAAACAGCTAAGTTGATTATACATTGAGTATACTTAAGAGGGCAATCAGGAGGGCAAAAAGGGGACATGAGATAACATTTGAAAATAGAATTAAGGAGAACCCAAAAGGATTTTACAAAGACATTAAGGAAAATAGAGTAAATAGGGAGAGAATAGGGTCCCCTCAAAGATCAGCAACGAGGCATTTGTGTGCAGCCGCAGGAGCAATGGGACATAATAAATGAGCATTTTGCATCAATGTTTACTGTGAAAAATGACATGGAAGGTACTGAATGGAGGGAAATAAATGGTGACAACTTCCAAATGTTTATATTACAGAGGAAGATGTGCTGGTTGTCTTGAAACACATAAAAGTGGATAAATCCCCAGGACCAGATCTGGTGTACCACGACCTTTGGGGGAAGTCAGGGAAATGATTGCTGGGCTTGTTACTGAGATATTTGTATCATCGATAGTCGCAGGTGAGGTCCCAGAGGATTGGAGGTTGGCGACTGTGCTGCCACTGTTTAAGAAGGGTGGTAAGGACAAGGCAGGGAACTATAGACCAGTGAGCCTGACAGTGGTAGTGAGCAGGTTCTTGCAGAGAACCATGAGGGACAATATGGGCATGTATTTTGAAAGGCAAAGACTCATTAGGGATAGTCAACATTGTTATGTGAGTGTAAAATCATGCCAGCAAACTTGATGGAGATTTTTACAGAAGTAACAAAAAGGATTGATGAGGGCAAAGAGTTGGACGTGATTTATTTCAACTTCAGTAAGACGTTCGACAAGGTTCCCCATGGAAGCCTGCTTAGCCAGATTAGATGTCATGAAATACAGGGAGAACTAGCCATTTGGATACAGAACTGGCTCAAAGGTAGAAACAGAGGGTGGTGGTGAAGGGTTGTTTTTCAGACCGGAGGCCTGTGACCAGTGGAGTGCCATAAGGATCAGTGCTGAATCCACTACCTTTCGTTATTTATATACATGATTTGAATGTGAGCGTAAAAGGTACAGTTAGTAAGTTTGCAGATGACATCAAAATTGGAGTGTAGTGGACAGCGAAGAAGGTTACCTCGGATTGCAACAGGATCTTGATCAAATAGACCAATGGGCTTAGGAGTGGC
Organism: Hemiscyllium ocellatum; assembly: GCF_020745735.1. Classification (NCBI taxonomy): domain Eukaryota; kingdom Metazoa; phylum Chordata; class Chondrichthyes; order Orectolobiformes; family Hemiscylliidae; genus Hemiscyllium; species Hemiscyllium ocellatum. The sequence goes on along the minus strand of NC_083423.1, from coordinate 61,813,396 downwards.
AGATGAAGTTTAATTTACATAAATGCGAGGTGCTGCATTTTGGGAAAGCAAGTCTTAGCAGGAGTTATACTCTTAATGGTGAGATCCAAGGGAGTGTTGCTGAACAAAGAGACCTTGGAGTAAAGTTTCATTGTTCCTTGACAGTAAAGTCGCAGATAGGTAACATAGTGAATTAGACGATTGGTGTGCTTTCTTTTATTGGTCAGAGTATTGAGTACAGGAGTTGGAAGGTCATGTTGTGGGTCTACTGTAAGTTAGTTAGGCCACTTTTGGAATATTGCATGCAATTCTAGTCTCCTTCATATCAGAAGGAAGTTGTAAAATTGAAAGAGTTCAGAAAAGATTTATAAGGATGTTGCTCGTGTTGGAGCATTTCAGATGTTGGGAGAGGCTGAATAGGCTAGGGCTGTTTTCAGCGGAGCGTCGGAGGCTGAGAGGTGATCGCATTACGGTTTATAAAGTCATGAAGGGCATACATAGGGTAAACAGACAAGTTGTTCTCTCTGGTGTGGGGCCGTCCAGAAGTAGAGGACATATATTTGGGTGAGAGGGGGAAGATATAAAAGAGAGCTAAGGGGCACCTTTTTCATGCAAAGAGTGTTATGTGTATGGAATGAGCTGCCAGAGCAAGTGGTGGAGGCAAGTACAATTGCAACATTTAAAAGGCATCTGGATGAGTATATGAATAGGAAGGGTTTGGAGAGGTATGGACCGGATCCGGTCAGGTGGGACTAGATTGGGTTGGAATATATGGTCGGCATGGATAAATTGGATCAAAGGGTCTGTTTCCATGCTGTACATCTCTATGACTCTAATTTAGATATGACAATAATTTAACATGCACTGTCAAATAAATAAATGTTTATGTTATTAAATTGTAGCATACATTAAGTTGAAAACTTGCAATTTTTAGAATGAATAATAAAGAAAGAAGAACAAAGAAAAGTCCAGTACAGGAGCTGACCCTTCAGCCCTCAAAGCCTGCACCGATCCAGATCCTCTATCTAAACCTGATGCCTATTTTCCAAGGATCTGTATCCTTCTGCTACCTGCCCATTCATGTATCTGTCTAGATATATCTTAAATGATGCTCCCATAAAATACTCCAAATGTGCCCCGATCAGAGTCTTGTAAAGAGTCAGAAATCCATCCCTGCTTTAATATTCAAGTCCTCTCAAACTAAATGCCATCATTGTATTTGGCTTTCTGACCGGATAGGCTACCTGAAACAATGAAAATGTATGATGGACATTAACAAACTTCTTATGGCGTTTCAAAAATGAACAGTGATTAAAGCATGCTGGCAAGTGGATCCCGGCCTTGAGTAAACTGTCTGTGCTAATCCACATGCTGAAGAATCCAGACAGGCTTCAGCTCCCTCCAGACAGTTTGCAAATAATCCTGACAGATACAGTACAGACCCTGCAATACCCTCCTGAAGCTGGACTTTAATGGGACATTGGAATGTCGCCCTTGGGCCACCAATATGCCAATCCCTGTTTGAGTCTGATTGATCAGGGTCAATGATTTGGGAATTTGTGTTGTAGACGTTTCGTCCCTTGTCTAGGTGACATCCTCAGTGCTTGGGAGCCTCCTGTGAAGCGCTTCTGTGATCTTTCCTCCTGGATTTTCAAACCACTACAAACGCCGGAGGAAAGATCACAGAAGCACTTCACAGGAGGCTCCCAAGCACTGAGGATGTCACCTAGACAGGGGACGAAATGTCTACAACACAAATTCCGAGCTCGGCGAACAGAAACACAACAATGAGCACCCGAGCTACAAATCTTCTCCCAAACTTTGAGGGTAAATGAACCTGATCATTCCATTGACATATCCTCCATCCCCTCCCAAGGGCATGAAGACTTGGAAGGATAAGAATCACCTCAAAACCCCACAGAGTGTGGTAACTGGAGAATAACCACTGAGAAAGAAGACAAATCCAAGACCATTGGAAGAATAAGAAGGCATCGCCACGTGGAGCCTGGCCAAGTTCTAGTGTTGTGGTACACTATCAGCCAAAGTTAAGTAAAAGCATAAGACTTTGCAGTATTTTTCATTACTTTATAGTAAACTGTATTGTACAAACACTGACTGTGTTCAATAAACAAATATTATTGTTTGTAAGAGTTGACTCAGTTCTGTTGCTGAATAGAAGCCTTTAAACACACTGTGCGGCAGATAGAACACCTTTCTAACTATTCCCTCAACCTGCAAATTTACCTTGAGACAATCCTGTATGAGAACTCACAACTCTGTTTGCACTTCAGATTTCTGAATTTTCTTTTCACTTACGGAATATTTCATGCCTCTCTTCCTCCTAACAAAGTGCATCACCTCATGCTTTCCCAAGAGGTACTCCACCTGCCACTTCTTTTCTCACTCTCCTATTCTATCTAAATCCGTCTGCCGCCTCCCTGCCTCCTCTATGCTACCTGTCCCTCTACCTACCTTTGTTTCATCTAAAAGCCTACCCAGAATGCCCTCAGTTCCTTAATATCGATCGTTAATATACAAAGTAAAAAGTTGTGGTCCCAACTCTGAGCCTTGTGGGACAGCAGTTGTCATCAGCTGCTATCCCAACAAGGACCCTTTTAAGCCCACTCTATACTTGCTGCCAGACAGCTAAGCTTCTGCACACACTAGTATCTTGCCTTAACAAAATGGGACCTTATTGTACTCAACAGCCTCCTGTGTGGCACCTTGTCAAAGTCCTTCTTAAAGTCCAGGTGGATAACATCCACTGACTTTCCTTTGACTCACTTGCTTGTTACATCCTCAAATAACTCTTACAGATTTATGAGGCATGAGTTCCCCTTCATGAAACTATATCAATTTTACCCAATTTTACAATACACTTGCAAGTATTCAGAAATCTCATCCTTCAGAATGGATTCCAGGTTCTTACACATGACTAAGGTTAGGCTAATCGGTCTGTCACTTTCTGTCTTTTGCCTTATTCCCTTTTTAAAGAGGATGCCACGTTATCAACTTTCTCGTCTTCTGAGCCTCTCCCTGGATTCTAGAACTTCATGAAAGATCACCACAAGTGTCTCGTTTATTTCTTCAGCTATCTCCCTTTGCACTCTGCGATATCGCCCATCTGGTCCAGTTCATTCACCCATTTAGTTTTTCGAGCAACTTCTCCAAACAAGCTCTGACCCATGCTATCTTGAATTTGTGGGACACTATTTGTGTCTTTCACTGAAAAAAAAATGATGTGAAATAATTGTTCAGTTTCTCATCCATTATTTGTTCCCCATTACTATATCTCCAGCATCATTTTCTGTGTCCCAATGTCCATTTCTGCCTCTCTTCTGCCCTTTATATATCTAAAGAAACTCATCCAGTCTTCTTTAATACTACTGGCTAGCTTACCCTCATATTTAATCTTCTCCCTCCTATTTCTTATTTTTTTCCCTGCATTAGTACTTGCAAGCTTCCAAATCCTCTGGTTTCCCACTGGCATTTGCCATGTTATCTGATGTCTCTTTGGCTTTTACGCTAACCCTGATATCCCATGTCAGCCATTGTTGCCTCATCCTCCCTATACCATGCTTCGTTTAGCTTGGGATGAGTCTCTTCTGTGTCTCCTGACTTACTTCCAGAAGCTGCCCACATTATTGGTCTACTGTCTTTCCTGTTGGCCTACTCTCCCAGTCAATTCAACCCAGTTCCTCCTTCATGCCTTTGTAGTTGCTTTTATTCAGCAGTAATATTGTGAACTCTGATTCTATCTTCACCATATTAAAATGAAGAGCAGGTTCAATGATATTATGCTCACTGCATCATAAAGCTTTCTTTACCTCAAGCTCCCTTATCAAGTCTGTCTCATTGCGCAACTCTAAATCCAGTATTGCCCATTCCCTCGTTGCCTGCACCATAAGCTGCTCCAAAAAGCCATCTCATAGACATTCCACGAATTACATTTCTTGCTAACCACTGCCAACCTGATTTTCCCAGTCTACCTGCACATTGAAATCCCCCCAATCACTGTAACATTGCATTTCCTCAGCATCTTTTCTATTTCCTGATGTGTCCTCCGCCCCAGCTCCTGACTATGATTTGTAGGCCTGTACATAACTCCAAATATGGTTTTTCACCTTTTCTGTTCCTCAATTGTAACCACACAGATTCTACACCGTCTGTCCCTATTTTGAGTTTTGGGACTAAGTGATGGGAATATAGCATTGTCACAAATTCATAGTTTAGCAATTGATTAAAAACATGAAATTGTCAATTCCATTGGCCACAATCTATTTATTAGGCCAAATATTCTGTCTGTACTAGGGAAGAATGCAGACATTTGAAACTGTTCGAAAAGCAAGGCATGAAGAGGACATAAGTCTATAAATAGGTTAAGGTGGGTCAAGTGAACAGACAAATGTTTTTGTGTGGAGCATCTTAAGAAAAACTGTCTGTGCGCCCAAAGATGTTGGTGGGACGAATTGAAAGGCAGTGTATTATTTTAAGTGGAAGATTGGGTTGAGGCACAGAGGAACCGGGCACTTGGATTACAAAATAAAACCTTTAAGTTTACATAAAGTTTTGAAGGAGGTAAGATAAATGTAGAAGCTTGCTCAAACAGAATAATTTCAAAATTAGGGAAGATTTTCCACAGTTTTGCAGGGTAGTGGCGAGTCCACATCGAGAGAGTGATGGCCATAATGACATACAAATCCGTTCAGAGAAGATTCATTCAACTCACTCCTGTGAGGAATGTTTATTTCAGTAGGAAATCTTGAACTGATTGACTACGGATCTGCTGGAGTTTAGGCGAACAACAGATGATCTTGGTAGCCCCAGATTATTCCAAGTAGTTCTTTCAGTTTGAACTCTGAAACAATTTTTCAGCTTGTGAGAGAGATTTCCAGGAGTGAATGGATAATAAAACTGAAGAATATCTCAATAAAGAAGATGTTGTTTGTTTTAACCCACCCAAGGTGTCGTGTATTTGCGAACTCTCTTCCCAGATAGCAGTGAAGGATAAGACATTGAATATTCCTAAGGCAGAGGCAGGCAGATTCTTGACTAAGAATGACACACTAACGTTGTAAGGGCAAAGAAGGAATGTGTAATTGAGGTCAGAATCAGATCATCCACGATCTTATTGCATGACGGAGCTGTATTGGTGACTTACACCTGATGCTAGTTTCGACATTTCTGTTGTTTTTTAGATCCTTAAACATTATGAGACGATTCCCATGAACATGCAGACTTGTCCTTTCAGGTTTTTATACACATCTTTCCACATGTGACTTTTAAACAGCCCTGGAGAAAGCACTCAGGAAATTTTCATGGTTTTGGAGAAAGATCAGGAGCATAGGGCAAAGTGAAAGGCTCCCTTGAAACTGTTTTAGAAATCAGATTGGGTCGAATGGACGTCTTTAATAGTACAGATTCCTTTCAGTTATTCTTGGGAGGTGAGTTTCGTTAGCAAGGCCAGCATTCTGTGGCCTATGTCTAATTTCTATTCAGAATATGGTGATAAACCCCAGGGTTTTTTGTGGTGCAGGGACACGAACAGGTATGTTACAAAGAAAGAAACAGGTTTCTGAACCATTTGACAGTGAAGGGAGAATGATATAGCTTCAGGTCGGTGTGCTGTGTGATCTTGGAGATTGAATTCTTCACCATTTGATGCTTACAATCGATGGAAATAGTGAGACTACATTCTTTGTTTTCAATAATTTAAGTGATAGAGTCACACAGCATGCAAACAGGTCATTCAGCCCAATACATCTACGCCAGCCAGAAAACAGCAATCTACATTAATCCCAGTCACCTGAAGATCAGTGGCCTACTATGCCCTGGCATTTGTGCTCAAATGCTGCGTTATCTTAAATTATCCATGACTTGAGCTTTTTTTTCTTTCATTATATGTACGAAATGGTTTCATGGAAATAGATCACAAAATTTCAAAGGCAGCGACAAACCCACCAGACCAATAAAATGTCTACATTGTTCAATAATTATTAGAAAGTTGGATTGTCTTTTCAATTCATTTGGGATTTTAACGGAGCTCGACCAGCATTAATTGCCCTAGAGACGTTCCAGTCCAGTTGGTGTTGGTCCATCCAAATGACTGTTGAGAGGGAATGCCAGATGTGCATCCCATGCGCCAGTTTAGCTGGGAGCAAATATTACTGGTGGTGGATGGAGTGTTAAACAAGTTGCCATGCTGTGATGAACACCTCACAGGAATTCACAGGAAAACTGACTCATTTTCAAAGCGAACATATGGGATGGAATTTATTATTTTTCAGAGTAATAGCAACCTTACAGATACAAGTCTGTGTAATAATGAAGGGAAGTCTGTTTCTATGTGATTGTTTTCCTTAAAATAATGGTTCAAACAGCTGGAATAACGTTAGTGTTTCTGATGGACGATGCTTGCACTGAGCATGTGAATTATCTTGAATGTTTTCAGAGATGGCTGGTCTATCCTAGGCTGAGTAAGTGCTGATACTCCATGGGATGACGCTGCTTTGTAATCTCGCCAGTTACTGAGCACCGTTTGATGGAACAAACTTACATGTCCTATTGGCTCGTGCTTCACAATATATCAAAGCTGTCATGGCTGCCACCTCATGGAATCATGTAATAAAGTAAAAGCCCATTGAGTCTGCATCATCCAGTGCTGATACAAGTGTTTTATAAATTTGTGCGGTTACATTCCTAAACCACCCTCCCAGGCAATGCATTCTTGACACATATCATCCCCTGGGTTCTAAACAGATTCTACAAATCCACTCTTAGTATCTTCTCTTTCATTTCAAATGTATGTCCCCTTGTTTTTGACTAGTTGACTAAGGGGAACAGCTGTTGTCTGTTCATTCTGCCCAAACCTCTCATGCTCTTATACACCTCTGTCAGGTTCACCCCTCATCCATCTCTGCTCCAAAAGCAAATCAAGCCTATCTTCATGGTTTGAGTTCTCTCTTGTCTTGTTACATCTGCCAAAGTGCAGCATCTCACATATTTCAGTCTTACCTTTTATCAGCCATTGGTCTGGCCATCTGACCATCCATCTGTACCCTCCTGTACCCTAACAGGTTCCTGCTAACTGTAATCCACCCGGTTAATCATTGTGTCATCTATAACATGGTTTATCATCGTTCAATATCCCCACCATCTCCCACATTCTTATCATCATCATTTATGAATTTCAGAAACAAACCTTGGTTTTCTTCCTGTTCTACAGATGTTGTTGCAGAATTGGGACTTCCAGTCGCTTGTTTTTCCTATTTTGGTGAATTTACAGCGTGAAGCAGTTGTGATCTTTTGTAAGGGAGACACAAACTTTATTTGGGGCATGGAGCTGAATTCTGATTTTATACCCCGCCCCTCTGCATGCATTATTCATAAGGCATGGAAATCATTAACGTTGGACTAGCTTTTGGCGCCTTGCCCTGCAAAATTTCCATTTGATGTGGGCCTGGAGCTTATTCTTTACAATATTCGCTGCGGTCGTCAGAGCTTAAAGATCATTGGAATTGCGGGTGACAATAGCAGCAATCCTCTTTCTGGCCAAGTACACCTAATATCTACCTGGTTACCACCATGCTCACATACCTTCTGTTTTGCAAAGGAGATCTCTCTCTTTGCTGTCTGGGCGAGTGCAGCATTCGGAGCAGACCTGAAGGCTGTAATCTGCTGCAATTAAGTTACAGATGGTCTGACAAAATATGGTGTCTCAGCTCTCTTCAGCCGAGCCTCAAACATGTGCTGCTGCTCTCCCTTCTTCCGCTTCTGAGTCGCTGAGTAAGAATTAATCAAATCCCTTGTATAGGCGTTGGCAGTCTCCCAGATCGCCGTCGGATTACTGGCCGTACACAAGTTAATGTCCCCAAAAAAATTACATTCCCCCGAAAAATACTCAACGAGTTTCCTATCCTTCAGAAGGAAAGCATCCAGGTGCCAGTGCCATGAGCCTGTCCCATCACCACCATCCTTGCCCTCCATGTACGCTGCCAAATGATCAGAAATGGCTATGTTCCCAATTCTACAGGACAGCACCGAATTTAAAAAGACCAATGGGGCAAAGAACATGTCAATCCTAGTATACCATTTATGTGGGTAAGGAAAAAAGGTGAAGTCCCTATCTTCAGGGTGAAGGCATCTCACACATCGACCAACGCAGCTACCTGTTCAAGTCCACTAGCTGCCTGGGTGGCGGGTAAATACCCGCGCCACCTTGGGGTCCATACGTCAGTTAAAGTCTCCCCTTAATTGTATGACGTGCCCCAAGGATCATCAACCTGGTGAGTGCTTCTATTTGAAATTTGAGGGGGTGTGCTGGGGGCAATATTACTCAAGATCCAGTATTCCTCCCCATGTATTAAAGCTTTAAGGATCAGAGACCACCAACATTCACTCTTAATTTGGTCAAACAGCAGAAGTGGAAGGTTCTTATGAATGAGTATAGCCACTCCTCTACTTGTTGTATTAAAGGATGAGAAAACACCCGGCTGAACCTTTTCTGTTGTAACTTTCAGTGCTCCTTATCAGTTAGATGTGTTTCTTGCAGCAAGGCTACATCAACCATTTCCTCTCTTTCTACATTTTTCTCTTAATCGTGAATGGCCCCCTTTAACATTCCAGGTGCACCATTTAAACGAACGGTTAGCCATAACCAACCGAAGCAGCCCATGACCCACTGGGAGAAGAACCCCATTTATAGCGCACCGAGTGATAACTGTAAACAGTTTGTATCAACGTGAAAATATAACTGCAAAAACAACAAAATCCAAAACTTCTAACAACCACTTCTACCATGAACCAAAATAAAACACAAATATGCAGAGACTTCCCCCCTTGCCCACAGGGGATGCTCATACAACCCATTAATCCACCATGACTCCTCCTAGCTGAAGCCGCTCCCAACCCAGACAAAACAAATTTAAAGACCGTTACACGAGTTTTACAACAAGAAAATTAAAAGTGGGCATTCAACACCCCCCCCATTCATACCTTCACCCGATGCAGTCCTGGTGAAACAAAATGTTACCACTCCACCTCCCCCAAGCCCCTTTCCTATTCCGTACTAAAAGAGAAATGAAAAGCAAATATAGAAAAAACAAAGGATAATGGGAGGGGAGGAAGAAAGGAGGAGAGAGAAAAAGGAAAAATGGGACCTCCACATACTAAGAAAAACCCAAAACGAGGTTAACCTGGAAAACACCAGGGAAAACAACGGGAACACATTTGCCCATATTATTTGAACCAGCCAGTCTACTTTAATGTGTACAGGAAGTCCTTTTCGTTTTCTTGTGAGTCAAAATTAAACACACACCCTCCATGGCTGAAACGTAATATTGCTGGATATCTTACCAAGTACAAAATATTAACGTCCCTCAGCGTCCTTTTTGCCTTATTAAAGGCTTGCCTCTTGCGGATCACAGCGGTAGAAGCGTCTTGGAAAAACATAATTCGTGATCCATTGTAGATTAGAACCTATGGAAACTTCCGCAGAAATCGAGAAGCTTCCAGCACCTATTTTTCTCCATCGTGCTGGAGTTGCACAAGGACCGGGCAATGCACTGGTCCAATCCGGGCCTGTACACTGCGACCCATTGGGCCCACTCAACCCGCACCCAGTCTGCTCTGACTTCCGGATTCAAAAACTGTGTGAGCCATTGCTCCAAGAAGCTGACGAGCTGGCTTTCTTTTTCTCATTCCAGCAGCGCGACCAAGCTGATGTTCTTCTGACGGCTCCGATATTCGAAGTCCTCGAGCTGCTCTACTAAGGCCTGTACCTAACATTCCCGGGCTTGGACCCGACCCACTGAGGATTCTGCCATGGTTTCCGAAGCCGTGGTCTGCTCTTCCACCTCCACGACGTGTGGCCTGAGACGCTGGATCTCCTGGTCATGCTTCTGCAGCTTGGCTGAGATCAGTTCCAGCATGGTTCAGGTCTCCTCCATTGCTGAATCAATCTTCTCTCTCAGGCTCCTGCACTCCGAATCCAGAATCTGCTCCACAAATAAGTTCCCTGGTGTGCTCGCGGAGGCCGACATCACAGATGCAGGCGTATCCTGCTGGTTGTGATCCTCGTGGTCATTTTCCCTTAATCATTTTCCTTACTCACTTAAAATGGCAGAGAGCAATGCTGTGGGTCAAAATTGACAGATGTTTACGACAGTAGGGAAGAAATAGAGGATGAACGCAGACTTTGTCTGGGTTCTGGTGCAGATCTCAGCAGGGCAGTCCTACCGGATCGCTGCAATCATGGATCTCCCCCGAATAATCACTGTTAACAAACAGTGGTTTGAAGACGTTTCTTGTAGATGGAGACAATTGAGAACCATTGGATGTAATATCGTTGGATGTTCAGCTGGATGTTTAAGAGTTCAGAACGTGAATAGTAAATAAAATTAAACCAAAGTATTTCAGGAGGGACATTTGGAAATGGAAAGGTAAAAGTGAAGTTGGCCTTCATTGTAAGGGAATTGGAATATCGAAGTAAAGGCGTTCTGCACAGGCTGCATGCAGTGCAGACGATATTATACCTGTGTTCTGTACTGTTTCAAAGAATGAGAGGTGATCTCAGCGGATCTTAGAAAATTCACGCTCAGCAGACTGACTAATACAGGGAAATGGCGAAGTGCATCAGGTAAGATTAGGGGAATCCCAAGATATTTTACAAAAACATCAACCAGAACAGAATAACCAGGGAACAATAAGGACCCATTTCGAAACCAAGCGGGCTATCTGTGTGTGAAGCTGCTGAACATTGATGAATTGTGACACGAGAGCGTCACATCTGTTTTACTTGGTAGAAGAAGGAGGCAGATACAGAATTCAAGAAGATGCATCGGGAAGCTCTCGAACAGATTGATATAAGATGCAAGTTGGGATTAATGGTTCTGGATGATGTAAAGTACAGATGAGTTGTATCTCACGATGCTGTTGGAGACAAGAGAGGAAAATATCTGACGTAAATGTTTATGCCGAATCTGACCACAAAGGAGATTCCAGAGGACTAGAGAACAGCTATATGTTTCGAAGTTACTTGAAAGGCGGTGGAGTTAGACCAGTGTCTGGTGGTGAGCAGCGAGCAGTGCAGTGTATCTTATTCTTTGTGTATTCATAAATGATGTAGATGTGAATATTGAGGGGAGAGTGGGGGGTGGGCGGACGAGTTTAATAAGTAATTATGTGTTTGATGCAAAGATTGGCCGGGTAGTTGGCGGTGAGAAAGAAGGCCTTATTTTACAGGAAGAGACAGATGGAATGGTCAGATGGCCAGATCAATGACAGATGAAATGCAAAATGATAAATATGAGGTGATGCAGTGTGGAAGAAGGAATCACACAGGGGAGTACTCAAGGATTGGCAGCACATTAGGAAGCTCAGAGAGTGTTTCTCCACATGTCCCTGAATGTGACTGGACAGTGAAATAGCTAGTTAAGAAAACACACGGACGGTAGGTGCAGAGTTTATTCATTGAGGTGAAATACTATGAGACAAACAGGCCATTTGTTAGGCCATAGATAGAACTGTGTGCAGTTCTGGGAGCCACATTATAGGAAGGGTTTTGGCTTCTCAGTAACTTCAGAAGCTCTTGGAGGCTCAACAGAGTTGGAAGCTTCAGTAAAAGTCTCCTGGCTGCAACTCTTTCTGAATTTTCACTTGATTTTTTTCTCCATCCTCGACTGGAGAACTTCACCTGAGAATCTGTGTCTGAACTTTCCTTTTTGCCAAGTATGTGTTTATGGGATATTACTGTATCAGAACTCTTAATTAATAATGGTTGCTCTATCTATCATAGTGATAAGATTTCCAAAAGACTTATTTTGCTGAATACTGGATTATTTTCCTGTGTTGTGTTTTTCTTAACGACTTGTAGTTTAAACAGTCACATTGCATTTGGAACAGACACTTTACGTTTCCTTTAAAATAAGAAATCATCACAGTCTAGACCACCGCCTTCAACTATTTTGAGGGGCTCTGGTATGGTCCGAAACACGTGACTCCTTCCCATCCTGTGTAATTGGTTGGAGACACTAAATGGGCTATCTCTACTCTTCTCCAATCATTTCATTGAGCTGAGTGACTTCCTCATATTCCTGTGAAAATAGCGGCAGGGGCTGAATGAGGTCCTCCTTTTAACTGTGGAAATGTGTAGTGTCCAGCAGTACTGTTACATGAATGTTACCAACACTTCAACAGAACAAACCTGAATGTTGTCCAGGTCTTGCTGCACATGCACACAGACTGGTTCAGGAGCTGAAGGGGTCTTTTTTTCTGAATATTGCATGATTTTCTGTAACCATTTCACCCCCCCCCCACCCCACCACAACACACACACCCTTTGTAATCTTGTGGTGTGGACAAGACATTTTTGAAACTGTTGAAGATATTTGTGCTGAGGAAGCGTCCTTGAGGATCTTTTGCAGACATGTCCAGGACTGCATGGATTTATGTACAAAAAGCACAATCATTGTGCGTTATGCTTCAAATCTCTCTAACCAGGGAAGTTTACGACTCATTGCTATTAAGTAAAATTCTGCTCAGACTCCTTGGGATCGACCTCAGTTAAATACTGCCTTGATGTCAGGGCCAGACATTCTTCCCTGGGCCCTTGTGTTCACATTTTTTGCTCATATCAACAGGTTGCAGTGTGAGGGCAGGGAGCTCTTTATTACCAGCCAGAGAGTTGATAGCTGTGAAGAATTGGACATGAAAGAGGATTTCAGACCCTATGATATTATTGTGGGGCAAGGCAGGTTTGCGGGTATGGGGATGGTGGGGGTTGTCGGTGTGTGTGGATGGTGTGGATGAATGACATACTCCTGTTTGTGATGTTTTCACGTTCTGTTTTTGGAAAGTAGAGGCTATTATTTTCCTGGAAGTTCTGTTAATGAATATTGCCAGATTTTCTGGACCATCTCTGGTTGAAGAATGGGGCTGTATTCACAGTGAAACTGGGTCTACAATTTGACCAACAAATGAAGCACAAATTGCACAAAGGGGAAGTTCGGTTAGGAGTGATGAGGAGCCTCTTTCACACCCCATCCTGGGTTTTCTAATTACATTTTCCAATCTAGCTCAAACTGTGTTTGACAGTTTTGAGGGGCTGAATGGCCTCCTCTGTGTCTGTGCACCAGGTGATAGGAGTAAGTAGCCTCTAAATGCTCCTGCCTAGCAGGTTTGATGGGCTGAATGGAACACAGAAACATGCAACTGAGGAGCAGAAGTGGGTCATCAGACACTTTGAGCATTCTCTACCAGGGACTAAGATTGTGGCTGATCAGGTTGTGGTCTCAGCTCCACTTTCCTCTCTGTGTGTCATTATCGATGACGCACTTCTCTGTCCAATATTTAACTAACTCAGTGTTGAATAAATATAAGCAAATAGACATCACAAACGTTGGGGAAGCGAATTTCCACTTGAAATGCTTGTTTAGAATTTCTGCTCATCCATCTTATAGAGTCATATAGCATGCAAATGTGTAATGCTGGCCAGACTTGCCATTATGATAGAGTCTGATTTGACAGCATTTTGCTCATATTCCTCTAAACCTCCTTATTCAGATACCCATCAAGATGCCAGATTCCACCACTTCCTCGACAGATAATTCCATATGGACACCTGCCTCTGTTTGAAAACACTGCTTCTAAGTTCCGTCTAAAATATTTCCCCTCGTACCTTCAAACAGGCCTCCACTCTGAAAAGCAATCTCTACCACCTCTGTCTCCTCCCTTCAATATAATTTTATATTCAATTGGCTTGGGTGCGCTGGTTCCCATGTGACCTAACCTTACTAACATGCCTAATATGCAGAATCTTTTCGAACAACTTGTTCCAGTCTGTATGGAAACCACCGACAACAAGTGCCTTCATTAATCTGCTTTGTCACCTCTTTAACAAACTCAGTCAAATTAGTGCGACACGATTTCTCATGCAATAAGCCGCGATGACTATCCCCAATCAATCCTTGCCTTTGAAAATGCAAGCAGTTGGCTATTCCTCAGAAACCCGTCCAACAACTCACCAACCACTGATGTCAGTCTCACTGCGCCAGAGTTCCTTGTGTTGTTGGGTAACTGTTTTCTTTTCTACTGCCGCTCCTCCATTGGTCACAGCAAATTATCGGTGCAACCAGGCTGAGGATATGGTCAATGATATAGATCTCATATTGGGTCAGGGGCATCCTCGGAAGAGGTCAGGTTGATTTTTTTCATTTGTTAAAATCACAAGTTCATGACGAAAATAAAGTTCCTCAAACTATGATGGAAAGGTGAATGTCAAACAGAATAGAAATTACAAAAATGTACATTGATAGTTTCATCTCTAAAAATTCTGAGGAGCACAAACATACACAGACACACACAGAGATACATACACAGGTAAGCACACACAGACACACTGAAATACATACACAGACATATACACAGACACACTCAAACACGCACACAGACATGTACACACACACACTGAAACACACAAAAACACAGACACAAAAACACGGACACACACAGACACATGCACGTACAAATATAAGTACAAACACAGACAAATGCATGTACCATAGACTGTAAAATATTAGAGCAGAAAAAAAGGCAATTTAGCCCATGCATTCTACTGAGCGATTGATCATGGCTATCATGTTTTTCAAGCCAATTCTCCTGCCTTTTCACAACAAGCCTTGATCACATCTTTAAGCATATCTTATCTCGTTATATCCTAAAGTCGCTAATGTGTCCGTGTGTGTGTGTGTCCGTGTGTGTGTGTGTGTGTGTGTATATATAGGTATATATATGCGCCCCTGTGTGTCTCTCTTTGTGTGTCCACGTGTGTCTGTGTGCATGTCTTGTCTCTGTGTGTGTCTGTGCGTGTGCATATGGCTGTGTGACTCTGTGGGCGTGTCTTTGTGTGTGTATCTGTGTATTTGTGTCTGTGTGCGTATGCGTGTCTCTGTGCATGTGTTTGAGTGTGTGCGTGAGTCTGTGTGTGTTTCTGTCGACCTGTGTGTGTCTCTGTGTATGTGTCTGTATTTGTTTCTGTGTGTGCGCGTGTGTGGGTAATGTACGTGTGTGTGTGTGTGTGTGTGTGTGTGTGTGTGTGTGTGTGTGTGTGTGTGTGTGCCTAATAGCAGGAGACAGCATTATTGAGGATGGTTGTTTTTCAGACTGGGGGCCTGTTGTTATGGGTTAGGTCAGCTCATTCAAAACATTCTTAAGTAGGCAGTGGAGACCATAACTTTGCAAATTGTTTCAGTAAGTGCACAGTGAAAATTACCCGGAGTAACCTAGCTATGTTGGCTATCAGGTTTTGCAAATGGACAAAAAATAATTTACAAAATTACACAATGAAACAAAAAGAACAGAATAAAGAACCCCTACAGAAGTCAGTCTATTCAAACTAAACATAATTAGCTGTTCTGAAAGTACACAACAGTCACAATAAGCAAACCTCCCTTAAAAACTGTAAAAAATGGGACATATTCTTACCGGTTGAAGTTAGAAGGGCAGAAGGAGGGAGAAAGAGAGAGAGAGAGAGAGAGAGAGCCTGACCACACCGCTGAACTCCAAACTGTTTCCTAAACTAATCGTGCCCTATTTGGGTCGAGCGATGGCTCAGTGGTTAGCACTGCTGCCTCATAGTACAAGGTGACTGACTGTGTGGAGACTGCACATTCTCCCTGTGTCTGCGTTGGTTTCCTCCCACAGTCCAAAGATGCGCAGATTTGGTGATTTGGCCACGCTAAATTGCACATAGTGTTAGGTGAATAAGTAAGGGGTAAATGTGGATAGATGGTTCTGGGTGGGTAACTCTTCAGAGGGTTAGAACATAGAAGGATACAGCGCAGTACAGGCCCTTCGGCCCTCGATGTTGCGCCGACCGAATCCTACCTAACCTATACTAGCCCAATAACTTCCACATGCCTATCCAATGCCCGCTTAAATGAACATAAAGAAGGAGAGTTCACCACTGATACGGGCAGGGCATTCCATGAACTCACAACCTGCTGTGTGAAGAATCTACCCCTAACATCTGTCCTATACCTACCACCCCTTAATTTAAAGCTATGTCCCCTAGTAACACCTGACTCCATTAGCGGTAAAAGGTTCTTAGTATCTACCCTATCTAAACCCCTAATCATCTTATACACTTCTATCAGATCTCCCCTAAACCTTCTCTTCTCCAATGAGAACAGCCCCAAGTGCCTCAGCCTTTCCTCATAAGATTTTCCTACCATTCCAGGCAACATCCTGGTAAACCTCCTCTGCACTCGTTCTAAAGCTTCCACATCCTTCCTATAGTATGGCGACCAAAACTGCACACAATACTCCAGATGAGGCCTCACCAGAGTCTTATACAACTGCAACATGACCTCAGGACTCCGGAACTCAATTCCTCTGCCAATAAAGCCCAGTACACCATATGCCTTCCTCACAGCACTATTTACCTGGGTGGCAACTTTCAGAGATCTGTGTACATGGACACCAAGATCCCTCTGCTCATCCACACTACCAAGTAGCCTACCATTAGCCCAGTAATCCATCATCTTGTTATTTCTACCAAAGTGAACGACTTCGCACTTAGCTACATTGAATTCCATTTGCCACATTTCCGCCCAGCTCTGCAACTTATCTATATCCCGCTGTAACCTACCACTTCCTTCCTCACTATCCACAACTCCACCGACTTTTGTGTCATCCGCAAACTTGCTTACCCAGCTTTCAAGTCCTTCCTCTAGATCATTTATAAAGATAACAAAAAGCAATGGTCCCAAAACAGATCCTTGTGGTACACCGCTAGTAACTGCGCTCCAAGATGAACATAATCCATCAACTATTACCCTCTGTCTCCTTCCAGCCAGCCAATTCCTAATCCAAACCTCTAATGTATCCTCAATGCCATACCTCCGTAGTTTTAGCATTAGCCTACCATGGGGAACCTTATCGAACGCCTTACTAAAATCCATATACACAACATCTACTGCTTTACCCTCGTCCACTTCCTTAGTCACCTTCTCAAAGAACTCAATAAGGTTTGTGAGGCACGACCTGCCCTTCACAAAACCATGCTGGCTATCCCTGATCACGTTATTCCTACCCAGATGTTCATAAATCTTATCCCTTACCATTCTCTCTAAGACTTTGCCCACCACTGAAGTCAGACTCACTGGCCTATAGTTACTAGGGCTATCCCTACTCCCTTTCTTAAACAATGGGACCACATTCGCTATCTTCCAGACCTCTGGTACTATTCCCGTTGACAATGACGACATAAAAATCCAGGCCAATGGCTCTGCTATCTCCTCCCTAGCTTCCCATAGGATCCTGGGGTAAATGCCATCAGGCCCAGGAGACTTATCTATATTCATCCTTTCCAATATTCCCAAAACCTCTTCCCTGCATATTTCCAGGGCATCCATTCTAATTATTTGTGATTCCATATTCACATCAGCAACAGTGTCCTGTTCCTGAGTGAATACTGATGAAAAGTACTGATTTAATGACTCTCCAATCTCCTCCGCCTCCACACACAACTTCCCACTACTATCCTTGACTGGACCGATACCTACCCTAGTCATCCTTTTATTCTTGACATACCTATAGAAAGCCTTTGGGTTTTCCCTAATCCTACCAGCTAAAGACTTTTCATGTCCCCTTCTCGCTTCTCTTAGCTCCCTCTTTAGCTCCTTCCTGGCTACCTTATAACTCTCAATCGCCCCTACTGAACCTTCAGGCCTCATCTTTACATATGCCGCCTTCTTCCCTTTCACAAGGGACTCCAATTCCTTACTAAACCACGGCTGCCTCACAAGGCCCTTTACACCATGCCTGACTGGTACATACCTATCGAGGACACGCAGTAGCTGCTCCTTGAACAATCCCCACATCTCATTAGTGTTCTTCTCTTGAAGCCTGTTTTTCCAATCCACACATCCTAAGTCATGCCTCACTGCATCATAATTTCCCTGCCCCCAGCTATAACTCTTGCCCTGCGGCGCACGATTATCCCTCTCCATCACTAAAGTAAAAGTCACCGAGTTGTGGTCACTGTCCCCGAAGTGCTCACCTACCTCCAAGTCTAACACCTGGCCTGGTTCATTACCTAGAACCAAATCCAATATAGCCTCCCCTCTTGTTGGCCTGTCGACATATTGTGTCAGGAAACCCTCCTGCACACATTGTACAAACACCGACCCATCTAATGAACTCGAGCTATAGCTCTCCCAGTCAATATCTGGGAAGTTAAAGTCCCCCATAACAACCACCCTGCTACCTTCACTCTTTTCCTGAATCATCCTCGCAATATTATCCTCTACTTCTCTAGGACTATTAGGAGGCCTGTAGAAAACACCTAACAGGGTGACCTCACCTTTCCTATTTCTAACCTCAGCCCAAACTACCTCAGATGGCAAGTCCTCTTCCATCGTCCATTCCACTGCTGTGATACTATCTTTGACAAGTAATGCCACGCCTCCCCCTTTTTTACCCCCATGTCTGATCCTACTAAAACATTTGTACTTTGTGTACAAAGTGACAAGTGAATGTCACTTTGTACACAATCCTGTCAGTAGTCACAATACCTTCATTTTGAAAGAGTTAACGATTCTACACCAGCTTCTGACCACCACAGAGACCATGGGTCTGCTTTCTTGAACATGGAAGACATCTTGGAGAATGGTTACTAAAGTTGGCGTCATTCCTACTGCCAGAAAACCATGTTAAAGTAGCACATAGGTCGTATGAGTAATTAGCCATGTGGACCAGGTTGGAACAGCCCATCTGTTCAGTCACTGCTCCATTTGTTTGTGATGTTGGAGCATTTCTGACATCTTCCTGTTCCTGTATTAGTGACTTGAGAAACTGAATGACGTCTTCCTGTTCCTTTGTATGTGACTCCGGGTGTGAAAGGATCTCTTTCTAGTGACGTGTATGAGTGAACAGATTCCTTCTCTTCCTGTGTGATAGGCAGGAGGGATTGAATGAGCTAGCACACATCCTGTCCAATAGTTTGATGGGCTATATGACTGCCCCCTGTTCTTGTGAACTCAGATTGTGGTGCTGAATGAGCACCTCCATTTAGTGTGGAAATGTGCAGTGTCTGCCATTGCTGTTACATGAACGTTACCCAGGCTTTAAAAGCATGATCTTGAATGGTGCCCAGTTCTAGTTTCACATGGACACTGACTACTTCAAGAGCTGAGAAGGGACAACTTGTTCTGAACATGATGTAAACTTCTGTGAATATCCCCACGTCTGCTCAGTCTGGACTCAATGGGCTGAATGGGCTCCTCCCACACTGTAGGTATTTTATAATGACCGACTGGAGATGCCTGGGCTGAAGGAGCTACCCTGAAGATCTCCGACAAATGGGTATCATGGCTGAGATTATTGATATCTGGCGGTGATAACCATCTTCCCTTGTGCTGTGAATAACTCCAAACAGTAGAGAGCTTACAATCGATTCTCATTAAGTGAGATTTTTCTCAGGCTCCTTGATGTCATCCTCAGTCTAATACTGCTTTGAGTTCAGGGCCAGTCTCTCAAACTGATCCCATGTGTTCCCTCTTTTGTTCATATCAATAGGTCATGGTGTAGAAGCAGAGAATGCTTTGTTCAAACAGATGGTCGTGAATGTCAGGAATTCTCTTACACAGAAATTTAGGGGAGCTAGATCACTGAAAGGGTCCAGTGGTGTTCTGCAGGGATCAGTTCTGGGGCCTCTGCTCGTTGTGACTTTTACAAATGACTTGGATGAGCAAGTTGAAAGGTGGATTAGCAAAATTGCTGATACAACGAAGAGTTATCAGCAATAGAGTGGTACATAGCGTGGGAGGCTGTTGTAAGTTGCAATGAGATATTGAATAATGCCGAGCTGGGCTACGAAGCAGCAGATGGAATTCAAATTGGAAAAGTGTGGAGTTCAAATTGGAAAAGTGAATTTGAATGCAGAATACAGGGTTATAGGCAGGATTCTTGGCAGTGTGGAGGAATTGAGTGATCTTGAGTTCCATATCGTTAGGTCCTTCACAGTTGTGACCTAGATTGACTGGGTTGTTAAGAAGGAAAATGGTGTGTTAGCTCTCATGAACAGGGATATTGTTTTTAAGAGCCAAGAGGTTATGCTGCAGCTCTATAGAGCCTGATTAGACCACACTTGACTTATTTTCTCCAATTCTGGTCACCCAATTAGAGGAAGGATATGGAAAATTTAGAAAGGGTGCAGTGGAAATTTACCAGAATGCTGCCTGGACTGGAGGGCAGGTCTAATGGAGAAAGGCTAACAGAGAGAGGGCTTTTATCATTGGCATGAAGAAGGATGAGAGGTGAGGATCTCCAGAGACTTTTTTTCCAAGGCAGAAATGGCTGTCAGGAGAGGGCATCATTTGGAGCTAAGTTTCAAGGAGATCTCAGAGATCGGTTCCTTACACAGAGAGGGGTGAGTTCGTGAAATGCACTGCCTGCTATGGTATCTGGTCAGGTGTATAGGGACATGTAAGCGACTCTTACTTGGGCACATGGGAGGATAGTATAATGTAGTATATATAGGCTAGTCTGATCTGAGAGTAGAATAAAAGGTAGATGCAACATCGAGGGCAGAGGAGCCTGTACTATGTAATTTTCTATGTTCTATCTTCTATGAAAGTATTTAACAAGTGGGGTAAATGAATTTTGACCTGTCAGAGAGTTAAGGGCTATGAGGAATCGGACATTAAAGAGGATTTGCGACCAAGAGCAGATCATCCATGTTCTTAGTGAAGGGCAGGATTGGGGTTTGAACGATGTGCTCCTGTTTCTGATGTACTCCCATTCTGTTATTAGAAGATTAGTGGTTGGTATTTTCCTGGAAGGTCTGTTATTGAATATTGCAGTCAGGGAGACCAGAGGATTCTGTGAGCCATCTCTAGGTGAGGTCTGGGGGCTGTATTCACAGTGAATCTGGATCTACAACATGAACAACAATTGGGGTACACGTTGCAGAGAGGGGACGCTCTGTAAAGAGAGATGAGGGGAGTCTTTCATATCCCGCCTGAGTTTTCCAATTGCATTTTCCAAATCACCCAAACCGTATGAGGCAGTCTTCAGGTACTGAATGATCTTACTTGTTCCTGTGTACTAGGTTATAGCAGTAAGTGGACATCAACTGTTCCTGTCTGGCAGGTTTGAGGAGCTGAATGGAATGCAGAGATATGGGACTGAGGAGCAGGAGTGGGTCATTAGACACTTTGAGGCTTCTCCACCAGACACTAAGATTGTGGCTGATCAGGTTGTGGTCTCAGCTCCACCTTCCTGTCTGTATCCCATTATTACGTCTCTACTAACTCAGCTTTGTATAAATTTAAACAAAGAGGAATGTCAAACTTCTGGGGAAGAGAATTCCCACTTAAAAGGTCCTTGTAGAATTTTCCCATCCCTCTGATAGAATCAAAGAGTCATGCAGCATGGAAAGAGATCCTTTATTCCAGCTTACCCATGCCAACCAGTTATCTCAAACTTATCTAGTCCCATTTGCCATCATTTTCTCCATATCCCTCTGAACCATTCCGATTTATGTACCCATCCATGTGTATTTTAACAGTGTAATTGGACCCGCTGTCAACATTTTCTTTGACAGCACTTTCTGTACACGCACCATCTTCTGCATGAAAATGTAACTGCTAAGGTCCATTCTAAGTCTTTCCCCCAAACCTTCAACCTATGCTGTATAGTTCTACACTCCTTCCCTGGGAAAAATATATTGGCAATTCAGATTATCCATGCCCCTTAGGATTTGAAAAAGCAATTCCATGTCAACATTCACCCTCCGCCAGTTCAGGGGAAGAGGCCTCAACTTGTTCATCCTCTCCATGAAGCTCAAATCCTCCAGTACTGGAAAATCCTTGTAAACATTTTCTGCGTCCTCTCAACATCCTCCCATCACGACAGCCAACCGAATTGTGCACAGTATTCTTAAAGAAGCCTCACCAGTGTTCTGTCCAGGGCTAACATGTCACATTAACTCCTGTACTCAATGTTCGGACCGATTAAGGCAAGCGTGCCAAACATGTTTTTCACCACCCTGTCTATCCACTTTCAAGGAACTGTGAACCTGTACCCATAGGTCTCTTTGTTCGGCAACATTCTCCAGTGCACAACATGGCTGAATGTACTGAAAATGCAAAACCTCACAAATATCTAAATTAAACTCCATCTGCCAGTCCTTGGGACTTTGATGGGGTCAAAGGTGCCGCTGTACTCTGAGTTAATCGTAATCTGCTGCACCACTTTGTTGATGTTATCTGGAAAATTACTAATCATGCCTCTGATATTCACATCCTAGTCATTTACATCCATGATGTAAAACACTGAGCTCAACACTGATTCTTTCAGCACACCGCTGGCCTTAGTCTGGAAAATAATTCGTTATCTTCAAGACACGTTTTCGTATCCAATTGGTTAAGTTGCCCTGAATTCCATGTGACCTAACCTGTTTGCGATGAGGAACCATATTAAACACCTTGCTGAAGGCAGTGTAAACAAATTAAACCACAGTGCCTTTTTCAATCTTCTGTGTCACGTTCTCAAAATACTCAATCACATTAATGAGACATGATCTCCATCGCACAAAACCATGTTGACTACTCCAAACCAGTCCTTGTCTTTCGAAATGCACGTAAATCCTATCCCTCAGATACCGTCCAACAATCTACACTACACTGACGTTAGGGTCACTGAGTCGATAATTAATTGTGTTTTTGGATCACTGTACCCTTTTCTAGTCCCACTCCTCCACTGGTCACAAAACAATTCAATTATAATTATGTTGGTGATATGGCCAATGATATAGTTCTCAGAGAGTGTCAGGGTCAGAGTAAGGAACAAGTCAATCAGATTTCTTTTATCTGCTCCAACAACACGTTTACGACTAAAACAAAGTTATTCAAACTATGATGGAAAGAAGAATGCTGAGCGAATATTGCAAATATTGCAAATATGTACATTGGTATTTCCCTTTTAAAAATACTGAGGCACAAACACACATACACACGCGTTTGATAACAAACTGGTAATGAAAATCTCTGCGATGTTAACTTGAAAGAACTTTGTTCAAATATTACTGGAACTCATGACAAAAGGAAAACTGAGAGTTTGGCCCAAATGTTATCCTACTTGCAGAGTCAGAGAGTCCTGCAGCATGAAGACAGGCCCTTTGAGCCATACTGGTCCCTGCTGACATAAATGTCCATCCACGCTAAACCTATTTCTCTGCACTTGGCCCATATGCTTCTGAACCTTTCCTATCCATGAATTTGTCCAAATGTCTTTTAAGTGTTGTTAATGTTAATGCCTGAATTACTTCCACTGACAGCTCATTCCATATACATACCACCTTCTGTGTAAAATTTGCCTCTCTTGGTTAGTTTTATTTTTTGTCCCCACTAAACGTAAACTGATGCACTCCAGTCCTCGATTCCAAAACTCTGG
This sequence comes from Hemiscyllium ocellatum, assembly GCF_020745735.1. Classification (NCBI taxonomy): domain Eukaryota; kingdom Metazoa; phylum Chordata; class Chondrichthyes; order Orectolobiformes; family Hemiscylliidae; genus Hemiscyllium; species Hemiscyllium ocellatum. Next base: position 61,789,963 of record NC_083423.1, on the reverse strand, counting down.
GGAAAAAAAAGACTCAGTTCATTTAGTATATGCCTCTCATGATCTTGTACATTTTTTTTAAGAACCCACCCCACCCCTCCCACTCTTTCAATCTCCTTTACTCTAAAGAAAAATGTCCTTCCTTGTCCAACCTCTCTCTGTAACTCAGGCTGTTGGGTCATATCAACATCCTTGTAAATTTCATCTGCAATCTTTCCAGTTTCATAAAATCCTTCCAACAGCAAAGTGACCAAACCTGAACACAAAACTGCAGGTGCGGCCTCGTCCTGAAACTTGCAACATAACTTCCCAACATCTATACTCAATGCCCTGAGTGATGAAGGCCAGTGTGCCAAAAACCTTTTTCACTTCCCTGTCTCCCTGTGAAATTACTTTCAGAGAACCGTGCACCTGTACTCCAAGATCCCTCTGTTCCACTACACAATTTAACATCATACCATTCACAATGAAATTCCTGCCTTGATTTGACTTTCAAAAATGTAAAACTCACACTTATCTATATTAAACACGTTTCCCTATTACTCTGCCCACTTTCCCGGCTAATCAAGGTACTGCTGCAATTTCTGAAAACTTCCCTCACTGTCATCATCAAATTATGTTAGGCTCACTGGTCTATATTTCCCAAGTATTTCTTTCCTTCCCTTCTTGAACAAGGGCACAGCATTCGCTACCCTCCAGTCAGCTGAGACCTCACCTGTAGGTAATGATGATGCCAAATATCAGCCAGGGTCCTGTAGTGTCTTCTCTAGCCTCCTGCTGTGTTCTTTGATACATCTGGTCAGAACCAAGATTTTTATTCAGCTTCCTACATTCTAATGCATCCAACACCTCCTCTACTGTGATATGGACTGTCCCCAAGATATCACCACTAATTTCCCTATGCTCCCACACCAAGTCTTCAAGTATTTCTCCACGTTAAACACAGAGCAGAAATATTCATTGAGAACCTTGAGGATTTCCTGTGGTTCCGCATATTCATATCCACTTTGGTCCTTGAGGGGTCGTATTCTCACTGCAGTTATTTTCTTTTCTTAAATATACTTAAACAACCTGTTTGGATTCTTCCTGATCTTCTCAGCCAAGGCTATCTCGTGCCCTCTTTTCGCACTCCTGAGATCCTTCCTCAGTAAACTCCCGTATCCCCTGTATATCTCCAGGGATTCCTTTGATCCCATCTGCCTGGACCTGAGCCACACATCTTCAATATCTCTTGTCTTCCAGGTCTCCATCCTCATGCCAACCCCGCCCTTCACCCCCATAGCAACATATAAAGCTTGAACTCCAGTCATCTCACTTTTCAAGACCCCCCAGTTGATGGAGGCCCTTTCGCCTGCAATCAAATTGTTCCGAACAACCCCTGCAAGTTGCTATCTAATTCCATCAATATTGACCTTGCCCCAATATTGAACTTGCATTGTGTACAGGTTTGTCTTTCTCCATAACTATTTAAAGATTAATAGAACTATGGTCACTGGTCTCAAAGTGCTCCCCCACTGTCACCTCCATCACCTCTCCCATTCTATTTCTCAAGAGTCGGTGAGTTTGCCAATTCCCGAACAGGACCTTCTCCATACTACATGAGGAAAGTTTTCGCAACACAATTAAAACATTTACCCCATGTAAGCCATTAAATCTATGTCAGTCCCACTCTATATTCATAAAATTAAAATCTCCTACTCTGAGAATTCTATTGCCCCTGCAAGTGTCCCAATGTCTCTACATATTTTTGTTCCTCTAACTCCCATTGAATATTTGGGGGTCTATAGTACTAACCCAATAATGTCATCATCCCATTCTTATTTCTTAGCTCCACACACAAAGCCACACTGAATGATCGTCCAGGTATTTTATATCTGATCACTGTTGTGATACTCGCCTTAATCAAAAATGCAACTCACCCTCCGCTCCTTCCATCACCACTATCCCGCCTAATGCAGCTGTACCCTGGTGCCAGTCCTATCTCTCCCTTTGCCATGTTTCTGTAATGGCGATAACATCCCAATCCCACATACTTATCCATGCCCTGAGTTCATCAGCCTTATCAGGCAGCCGTCTTACATTGTAACAGATGCAATTTAATCCAACAGGCATTCCTTGCTCTCTGTCATGTTCCAGCCTGACCTGTCTCTTCACTTTACTGTTTCTAATTACTGCATCTACTTCCAGCCTTAAACTTGTCACCTGCTGTTGATAATCCCATATCACCCTCAAACCCAGCCAATCTAGTTTAAACTCTCCCTTGCAGCACTAGCAATCCTCCCTGCCAGGATATTGCCCCCTCCCTCCAGTTCAGGTATAACCCTTCCCCCTTGAACAGGTCACCTCTGCCTCACAAAACTTCTTAATAATCTAAAGGTCTATATCCCTAACCTGCCCAAATTCTTTAGCCATGCATTCATCTGCCATAACGACCTGTTCTTACCCTCACTAGCACATAGCACTGAATGTAAACCGAAGATTACCACCGTCATCGTCCTGGCTTTTATCATTTTTCCTAGCTCTCTGTAATCACTCTGCAGGACCTCTTCACTATTTCTACCTCTGTCATTTTGTACCAACGTGCACAATGACTTCTGGCTGCTCCCCCACCCCGGTGAGAATGTTCTGCAGCCGCTCTGAGACATCCTGGACCCTGGGATGTGGGAGGCTACACACCATCCTGGATTCCCATTTGCAGTCACAGAATTTCCTGTCTGTTCCCTTCACTATCGAGTCTGAATAATTACTTCTGAAGTTATTCTGCTCGCAGAACCTTCTGATAATGGGATTTCTTCCTGAAACAGTTGGATTTGGCTAAACCCCCTTTGATTCAATCAGGTGGGGAGGTTCCAAAGAATCCACATCAGGAATCCTCCATGAGTGAGAAAACCGACTGGAGTTTTTGTTTTAGCTCACACATATTGCTGTGATGAGGGAAAGGGAAAGACAAAGGGAGAGACAGACTGTTCCTTCTCAGGTAGAATACATTTTCCCATCCTAAGTTGAATCAATAATGTTATCAGAACTCAGACTGGACTATGTGTGCTCTCCTTGAACGTTGTCTGAACATTATGACTCCATCACATTCCCTGATCCATGCAGGTGTATCATTGCCACTGTCGTACACAGAATCATTTCATTAACAAATAATTACCCTCTTTTGGATGTGAAGATGTGTTTATATGTACCTGCATAATATAAAAATAAAATGCTTAATGTCTTCACAAAATCTTCATTAAAATGAATGTCTTATCTTAAACCAATACAGAAATTTCTGGAAAAGCTCAGCAGGTCTATTAGCATGTCTGAAGAGATATGAGAGTTAACGTTTCTGGTCCAGCGACCTTGTCTCAGAAACGAGCTTATTCTCAAATTACATACCCAATTATTTTCTCCCACACAAGAGGAAATATCCATCAGGTATTCACCAGCTACTCGCTGCTCATGATCGTATATGGTCAAAAAGAACATCTCTCATTCTCAGTCCTGAACTGTTAATCCTTCATGGCATAATGCGTTCATCACGAGGCCAAGTAAAGAGAAACATCTTTGAAAACCATTTAGCTTTTTTTCAGTTTTGGGCTCATAACTTCAAACAATACATTAGATGTGGCCTCAGCAATGCCCTGTACTGATGCAGGAAAACATCGCTAAGATCAAACCCGACCAGCATCCTTCCATTTCCCTTCCAAATCAGTTGCTACATCTTCACAGTAACTTGATGTGCTTCATGTGCTAATACACACAAATCCCTCTGTACCAACAAGTTCTGCATTTTCTCTCCATTTAAACTATTTGCTGCTGTTTTGTCATTTTCCCAAAACACAAAATTCTAGTCACCCACATCGTTCTGATATTTATTTTGTCGCAAGTTTACTCACTGCCCTCCCCTATCTGTATCCTATTGCGGACGCTCTGCCTCCACTTGACATCTTATTAAATGTTTAGCCTGGTGTATGAGCAAACTGAGCTCCAATATATTCAGCCTCTGCATTCAAGTCATTAACTAGAGCGTATACTGTTGATAAACTCACACTGATCCTTGAAGAATTCTACTAGTTACAGCTTTCCAACCTGAAAACAAGTAATTATCTCAAATCTGTATTTCAGGTTAGCTAACCAGGGCTCCCCTGTTCCTGTGTAACTGCCGAGAAAGGTTGTATGGCCTTCTACTGGGCGGTGTAATTTAGTCAATGAGTTGAATGACTATATTCTATTCCTGTGTAATTCCATAGAGGGACAGAATTGCCTCCTCCTGACTCAGTATAACGATTCTGACTGGCTGAAAGGGGTCTTCCTCTCTGTCTCTCTCTGTAACAGCCTCGAGATGTGAACTAGGAGGTCCACATGTGGTATAGGAGCAGCAGTAGACCATTTGCCCCCTCCAGCCTGCTGCACAATTTAGAAGCATCATGGCCGGTCTGACTGTAGCTGACCACCACATTCTTGTCTGTTCCCTCGAAATATTGTCTCTTCTGTCCATCAAAGATCACTTAAGGTCAGCCTTGAATATCTTCAATGACCAGTCTTCACTGTTCCCTGGGGATGACAGCACTATGGATCGCACAATCTGAATGAGAATGGAACAACGTTATCTCAAATGTTCATGGGAGACCCTTGAATTTGAAATTGTGTTTACCTCACAGCAAGTTATCTCCTCTTTTCAGAAATAAAGGCAAAACAAATGGGAGGAATCATAGACCATTCAGCACCTCAAACCTATCACACAGTCGCATTGATTGTCCAGTAAAATATTTATTAATATCAGCCTCCATTGCACCCTTGGGAAAATATTATCAGCAAAACATCATGGGCTGAAGGGCCTGTTCTGTGCTGTATTGTTCTATGTTCTATGTAATGGCAGGAGACACAGAATAATAATCTGTTGATACACCACATGAAGGAAATTGGTGCCATTGAAATGAAGCCATCATCATTAGTTATGAAAATCCCATCTGCTTGCCTCATGTCCTTTCGCGAAGGCAATGGGTCATCCTTCCATGGTCAGACCTCTATGTGACTGCAAACCCACAGCAATGTGTTTTACTATTTACCGTCCTGTGAAACATGTGAAACAGCAAGTCAGTACAAGATCGGCTAAACATGTTGGCCTGACCAGGTCTTGCACACATCTCGTAAAGGAAGAACAAAAGGAAAGGTAAATCCCTTCCTCTGACTCTTTCCTGTATGCCTTCTGCTCATTCTCATTCAGGCAGATGACCATTCCCCTTTATTAAGTGCATTCTTTCTTCGTCTCTCCCCGAGCATGATGTTCATCTCCATCTGCATCTCTGGCGCTGCTGTATTAATGCTGACATACAGATTTAAGGAATTTCTTAATTCGACATCATACGCGGTGCATCGAGAAGGAATACATTTTTTTATGACACAGGAAAGAAACGGAGATGTGTAAGTGTGGAAAAATAGTTATTGTGATCAACCTTGAGAGTGTTGTTGAGGCAGTCTTTGAGATATTGTGGATGATTTTTTTTTCTCCTTTATAAGGAATTATCACCTTGCCACAGAGAGAATGCAATGGAGTTTCACCAGACTAATCCCTGGGATGGTAGTACCGTGAGGAGTGAGGGAAGATTAATCTCTAGTGCTGTGAGAGAATGAGAGGTGTTTGCATTGAAACTGGAGGGGGGGGGTACAGTCACTCACGATGTACTAAACAGACACTGATACTGTGATAAATTCCATTTTTTTTTACTCAGCTAATCCAGCCTTCGAATAAACTCTCCCCACGTTAATACAGTACAGTTGGTATGTGATCCTGCACTGAACGTCACGCTAGCCATAATCCCGACAGCAGCCACAATACCTTCATTCGAAAACAGTTAACTATTCCCACCAACTTCTGATGTCCATGGAAAACATGGACATGTCTTCTCGGAGATGAAAGATGCCTTCTTGAGAATAGACACAAAATGTTTCGCTTCCTTCCTCAATGCCAGCAAACCACGATAAAGTATCATGTGCACCACAGGCAAAGGAGCCACAAGGTACATCGTGAAGCCGTCTCTGAGTGCAGTCTCTGCTCCATTGGTTTGTCATATTGGAGCATCAATGACAACCTTCTATTCCTGGATAAGTGTTTCAAGGAGTTGGACGGTCTCCACCTGGTCCCATGGAACAGGTTCATGTGTTTGACTGAGCACTGACTATTCCTGATTAACAGCTTCATGTGCTGACCAGACCCCTCCTCTTACTGTGGAACAAGCAAAAGGATTGAATGGGCCGTCCCTTTTCTTGTTCGGTAGTTTCGATGTGATGAACGGATTCTAGATATCCGTGTGCAACAAGCTTGAGGTGCTGAATGAGCTCCTCTTTTAACTGCGGAAATGTGCAGTATCTGGCCACCAACCACAAACATCTTCCGTTGTGCTCTGAAAGACCCCAACCAGAGGGAAGGTTACACCAGATCCCCATTAAGCTCAAATAATTAGGTGGTCCTGATGACATCCTCAGTCAAATACTGCCTTGATATCAAGGCCACTCACTCTTCCCTGAGCCCCTGTGTTTGCCTCTTGTTTCAATCAATCGGTGATGGTGTATGCATAGGGAGTGATTACCTCTCACAGAGGGACATTAATATCAGGAATTATCTGTGCTAGAGAGTTAGGGGAGCTGCACCACTGAAAACATTTAACCAGGAGTTAGATAAGATTTTTGACCTGTCAGAGAGCTGAGGGGCGTGAATATTGGGGCATTAAAGAGGTGTTAATAGGACTCGGCAAGATGGCGGGTGATTCTCTTGAACTGCTGTGGACAGCTCTCCCTAACAGCCAAGGCAAAGTGGTATTTTTTGCCATCCCTGGCCAATTTATGTGGTGGAATTATTAGTTTAAAACCTTACAGAACATATATGTTGTACTATTTGGGAGTCGGAAGGATAACAAAGGGAAAAGGAGCAAGCAAACAGCAGCAGGGAGGACCCTCCCCTGCAGAAACAGGCATTCCAGAGGCTGCAACAGCAGCAGCCTCTCCTAAACCCCCCGGGAACTTAACAGACTCACATGAATTTGCTGCGTCGATGGAGAGAGTTAACTTGAAAGTTAGGGCTGCGATTGAATAAATCCTGGGGGAGATTCTTGCCCAGGTCCAACCGATCGCATCCATGCTGCAGAAGCATGAGCTGGAGATCCAGAGCCTCGGGGAGAGACTGGAGGAGGTGGAGAGTCGAACTAAGGCCTCGAAAGCTGAGAGGGAGTCCTCATCAGTCGATTCCAGGTGCCGGAGCAAGAAGTTTGGACCTTGCAAGACCATATCAATCACGTAGAATATCGTGTTCGGAGGATAAATCTCCGAATTGCCAGGCACCCTGAAGGTGCGGAAGGTGAGCAGCCAATCAGTTTCATTGAAAGCTGGGTGTCAAAGTTTTGGGCCTTCACGTCGAGTCCAGCAGGCTTCAGACTGAAAGTGCTTATTGGGTTACAGTGCACAGGTCAGGGCCCGTGCAGCGCCCCCGCTCAGTCCTAGTGTACGTCTATTCATATAAAAACAAGCAATAAGTCATAGACGTTTCCAGATCCGTGGGAAAACATCCGAAGGTGCTGCTGAACAAAGGGTCAAAAATCATGGTTTTTCCAGGATTTCTTTGCATCTGTTATTCGAAAGAGGAAATCCTTTGATGAAGGTAAAAAGATGCTGAGGAACCTGTGCATCCAATACTCCTTGAGATACCCAACAGTGCTTCGTTTCAGCCACGAGGACTCAGTCTATACATTTGACTCAGTGGATAAGGCTAAAAACTTTGTGAACACTTTAAAATGGACGGATTGGCCTGAAAAATACGGTTAATGTTTGTTCTCTTTTGTATCATCCACCATGTTTTTTCTCCCCTTTTTCTATTCCTTTCTTTCTCCCTATTAATTTCCTTTTTGTAAAGGGGGCAAAAGACTTTGGAATAAGTTGTTACTTTATTTTAATAACTAGGTTTTCTGATGGGAAATCTTGTGGATGCTCTTTGTTGTCTCTCCCCTTTTTTGTTTGTTCTGCTTCTCTTTTAATCACAACTAGGGGTGACATGAAGCCAGGGATGGGTGGAGTGCTCATCCTGACTTTGTCTTTTTTTCTGTTGATTTAAGGATCATCTTCTTGTTTTTTCTTATTTCTGGCCTAACGCAGGGGCACAGTCCGGGTTTGAAGGAGCTGAGAAGGAGGGGGTGGGTAGGGTGAGTGCCCCCTATGGGCAGGGGGAAGAGTCTTCCATTCAAGGTTTTATAGTAGGTTTTCTTTGTAGTTTGTTTGGTAGGAATAGTTGTTCATAGTCATGATAGAGTAGTTTTTGTATATATAGTTCTTGAACTCTATGAGTCTTTATTTACTTATGCTCGGCTCTTTGTAAGCAGGGTTCTCCCTCTGAGGGGTTCAAGATGGTCTGAAAGGGGATATGGCTAAGTGTCTTATTACATGGTGCACCTGGAACATTAAGGGAAGTCATTTGCCTGTTAAAAGGAGAAAAAAAAGTGTTTTCTAGCATTAAAAGTGAAAGGGTTGATATCGCTTTGTTGCAGGAAAACCATCTTGATGTTGGGAAACACCTTAAATTACAATATGAATGTTATGACCAGATATTCTTTTCATCCTTTACTAATAAAAGTAGGGGAGTGACGGTACTTATCCAGAAAACTCTTCCATTCACATTATTAGAGCCAGTGAAAGATGAGCAGGGATGGTTTGTGATACTTTAAGCCCTGATACATGGGAAGGAATATGACATTTTAGAAGTCTACTGCCCTCCAGTGCATCCCCTCAAATTTTAGATTCGTGATTTCTCTAAATTGAGTGCTTTTGGAACACGGCGCATTATTATGGGGGATTTTAATTGTCTTTTGGATCGACAGTGGACAGGATGCTTTGTGGTCCCCCAACTATTTCTTCGGAAGATAAGCAGGTGGTTGACTTATGCGAGAAGTTGGGGCTGGTGAATATTTGGCGATGTCTTCACCCTACCAGCAGGGACTTCACCTTTTTCGCAAATCCACATAAATGTCACATGATGATTGACCTCTTTCTGGCTCCCTCGGCTCTTCTGGATTCGATTATGGGTTGTAACATTGGGAATATAGCTATCTCTCATCACGCGGCAGTAGATTTGGAGATAAAGACCCAGGGTGAAGGGCTAGGTTTGGAGCACCGGCATTTGGGCCCTTTTCTCCTTAAGGATTACAAATTTGAGCAATGCTTTTTGAAGGAGTTTCAGGAATTCTTGACTATCCACTCAGGCATGGCTAGTAGTCCGTCCATGCTACGGGAGACTGCTAAGGTCTTTGCTAGGGGATTAGGTATTTCCTATTTGGCTAGCCAGAAATGACAGAAGGCGGAACAGCAGCGTCTACTTGAGATGCAGTTGAAAGCTGCGGAGGCAGCACATTTTGCACTGCCTTTGGTCACTAACCTACAGCAGATCACCGCCCTTTGGGCTGCCTTGAATTCAATACCGGCACAAAACGGAAAGAAAGAACTTGCTTTTCCTAAACAAAGACTGTTCGAATATGGGTAAAAGCCAGGGAAGTATTTAACATATCTGACTCGGAAAAAGCGTGCTCCCCAATCCATTCCTACAATCAGAGACAGCACTGAGGTTCTCACATCCGATGCTAAAAAGATTAATGGGGCTTTTTAGTGCTTTTACTTTGAATTGTATCAGTCTGAAGGTTGCGAGGACAGGATGGCTAAAATGGAGACCTTTTTAAGAACCTTGTCCTCCCAGGGGTAACCTTGGAACAGGCCGCTCTCCTTAATAGCCCCTTGAGAGTTCGGGAAATGCAGAAGGCCGCAAGGCAACTTCAGAGTGTGAAAGCGCCAGGCCTTGATGGTCTTCTGGGTGAGTTTTATAAGGAGTTTAGAGGGATTCTGTGAGGGCCAATGTTTAGAGATGTCCAATCACTCCTATATGCATGAATGCCTATCACCATTTTTGAGAGAAGCTAATATTTCCTTAATTCTTAAGAAGGGGAAGGTTCCTGAGGATTGTGCCTCATACAAGCTCATCTCCCTATTAAATTCAGATTGCAAGATTCTGTCCATGATCATGGCGCTGAGATTGGAAATGGTGTTGCCTCATATTATTAAAAACGACCAGCCAGGCTTTATAAAGGGCTGTAGGTCCTCTCATAATATTAGAAGGTTGCTGAATGTGGTCCAAGTTTGTCAGCAACGATCAATTCAGAGGTTGGTGATTTCCCTAGGTGGAGAGAAAGCATTCGACTGGGTGGAATGGACGCATTTTTTTACGTCTTAGAACAGTTTGGGTTCGGTGCAGTCTTCGCGAGATGGGTGAAGTTTTTATATTGCCACCCTCTGGCCGCGGTCATCACCAATGTGGAGAAGTCTGGGAATTTTAGGATTGGTCGGGGTAGTTGGCACGGCTGCCCCCGCTCACCGTTGTTGTCTACGGTGGTGATAGAGTCGCTGGCAGAGGCCATTCGTCAGAACGTCCACATAACTGCTTCGGAAGTGGGATCGAGGGCACACAAGATTACACTGTATGTGGATGATGTCCTTCGGTTTCTATCGAACCCGATGACCTCTGTACCTCATTCAATACAATGTATCAATTCATTTGCGGCTATTTCAGGATATAAGACTAACTTTGCAAAATCGGAGGATATGCCTTTGGGGAACCTTAAGGATGTGCCAGAAGTTGAAGGTGGCCCTAAGTTCACTTTTAAGTGGTCACGGGCAGATTTCCGGTACCTAGGCATTTTTATTACCCCCAGGTTTGATCTGTTATTCCGGACTAACTTGGTTCACTTGCTCGACAATATCAGGCGAGATCTTCAGAGATTTGAGGCTCTTCCAATTTCATGGCTGGGCCGAATATCTCTCATTAAGATCAATGTTCTTCCTTGTTTGCTTTATACCATGTGTATGCTCCCTATATTTTTTCCCAGGTCAACGCTGTGGAAACTTATGGGGTGGTTTGGTTCCTTTGTCTGGTATCATGGGCGGCTCCTCATCAAACTTACTAACTTGCAGTTGCCACGTGGAGGGGGTGGAGTTGATTTCCCAGACATTAGAAGGTATCAATGAAGTTCCCTTCTGTCCTGCGTCTGCGAATGGATAGGTATCGATCCAAACTCAATATGGCTGGATATTGAGGCCTCCCAAGCAAATTGCCCTCTTATGAATCCGTTCATCATGGATAGGATGAGGACAGTTATGAACCACTTCCGGAACTCCATTGCCATTATTACTGTCAGGGCTTGGAGGGCAATGCATCAGAGTGATCTATGACTTCGCCATTTACAACTATACTTGGCGTGCCAGGGTTCCGACTTGGGATGATGAAGTTAAGGTTCGAAGTATGGGCAGCGAGAGGAGTTTCTAGTTTGGAAGACTTGTTTGAGGGGGAGGTTATGATGTCTTTTGAGCAACTGAGCTGCAAATACGGGTTGCCCAGCAGTGACTTTTACGTTTTTTTCAGGTTAGGAATTTCATCCGGAAGAAGACTATGCTTCTCACTAACCCTATAAGCCCGATCAGAGAGTTTATTGCTACATTTCACAAGCACCCTTTCGGTTAGTGCCCTTTATCATCTGCTGGGTGGCAGGGCCTGGCAGGATATTAACCGGTTATATGAGGTCTGGGAGGAAGAGGGAGGAGTGCAGATCTCTTCTGAAACATGGGAGAACATATGGGAGAATAGTCAAGAGATCTCAAATAGGACATGTGCTGCACAGTTAAAAGTTCTGCACAGGGCTCATCTGACACCAGAACATCTAGCAAAGTTTAAAAAAGGAGCATCTTCAGTTTCCGCCAAATGTAAAATAAGTGTAAGTACTTTTACCCTTTGCTTGTGGACATGCCATAGGCTTTGTGTTTACTTGAGCTCTGTGGCCGGACAGATAGGGAGGGTATTGAGGACTGAAGTCAAACTAGACCTGATATCTCTCCTCTTAGGTCTACCGAATTTACCATCTTTAGACGGGCATGGGAAGAAACTATTTAATATTCTTGCATACTGTGCACGGAATAAAATTCTGATGAATTGGGTGTCTGAGAACCAACCGGGCTTACTGGGATGGCAGAAATAAATTATGGAGGACATTCACTTGGACTTTTTTGACAAACATGGTGCAGCACACAACAGCCCATTTTGATAAGGCATGGCAGCACTACTTGAGTTATTTGGAAACGGATTTGCCAGTTGTCTTAACTATGGTGTTTGTTTTAACAGAATGGTTAGATTTGCTAAGCCCTGGGCCCTGGAGGAGGGTCTCCTGAGTTAATACGGATATATATACAATGCTCCTGTTCCTCTGTTTGGGAGCTTTGTGCCGAGCATAACTGTTTTGTATTTTGTGATTTTTTTTCTTTTCGGTTGGAGTTGCTTTGCACAGTGTTCGGGTTTGTTTTATATTAGAGGGTAGGTTAATAGTTAGGAGACAATTATTGTATTGTAATTTGTGTTTTTTTTTCTCTTTATTATACGGATAATTGTTATTGATTGCATTTTACAATAAGTTCATATGTTTGTAGGTTGAAAAATTGCTAATAAATATATTTACCAAGATAAAGGAAAGACCTTGCCGGAATTATGCTGAAAGATATTTGAATTTTGGAGAGACTAGAATATGTCACTTGCCAGTGATGTTAGGAGCAGGAAGGTAGTACAGAAAAAATCAACCTGGCCAAAGAGCTGGTAGGGGAGACAGCACATCTGCTCGAATTTGAATCTATTTTGTTTGACAGATATTTCCAGGGCACTACATGACAGAAAACAGGAAGAGATAATGGATGATTGTGTACTGTGTCTTTCACAGGACCAGCTTGTTTCTCCAGGCACTGAAAGTCTTTATTGTGGGTCAGAGAACCTCAGAATTAATACAGAACAGACGGAGGCAATTCAGCACATTGTACATCCACAAACTCTGCAACTGTACTATCTGAAAGCAGAGAGTTATTTGAGACAGACTGAGAGAGAGAGAGGGAGAGAGAGAGAATGACACAAAAAGAAAGAATGTGAAGGGAGATCAACAGAGCGGATTGAAAGTGGAGCGACAGACTGAGTAAGAGGAACGGGTGTTACACGAGATTGAAGCTGGATAGATCAGGATACAGCATGAGAAAAATAATCAGAAGATGGGAATTTTATTTAGAAATTCCCCTGGACTGCAAACCCTTTGTCTGGTGCCATACCCTGTGAGCATTGTGCTGATACTGGCTGTCTTCCCAGATCATTTATCACCAGTAACATCACAGAGCTGGGTTGCTGACAGTGAAACAGAATACAATCGAACCAATCGATTGGTTCCAGGGAGAAGGTGGATTAACTTAAATAGACTGGGCGAACAGCAGCAGGAACGGATAACACCCCGAGATACTGTGTGTGGGAGTGGACCAAAGAACCTCAGTGTGGAAGATCACTGACATAGGGGAACTCAGCATCTCAGCTGTGGGCCGAATAATGATTGATAAAGTTTGCACAACACGTCCATGGTTTTGGAAGTAATATTTCAATTTATTTAGCTCAAGGTCATGAGTGTATTTTAACAATCTTATCTGTTTGTATTTTCCAGATTTTGGACTGTACGAAAAGTCACTTTGTCCCTGTATTTTGTGTTGCATAAACATATTTTATTTCTGGGGAAGAAGGGGCCTGTTCTGATGGGATGGTCTTCATCTGAACAGTGCTGGGACCAGAGTCCGAGCAATTCACATAATTAGGGCTGCGGACAGATCTTTCAAATTTTTTTGGTTTTGGGTGGGGTTTCAGTTTTCAGGGAAATTAGAAAACTCGAATTAAAGGACGACGGAACAGTGCAGAACGTAGGAGGGGTTATTAAACCTGTAGCACAGGCACAAATAGGACAGAGTGTATTGGAAGTGTAAGCAATCAAACTTCAAGCACACTGGACAGACAAATGACACTGAGAGGAGGAACGGTTAATACAGGACTGAGAGTGTTATATCTGAATGCATGCCGTATAAGAAACCAGGTAAATGAGCTTGTGGTAGAGATTGAAATTGTCAGAAGCGTGCTGCAAGGGGATCAGGACTGACAGCTGAATATTCAAGGGCATACATCCTATCGAAAAGACAGGTGGAGTGGGGGGAGCGGTTGCCATATTAGTAAGAATGAAAATAAATCAATCATAAGAATTCTGGTCTCGTTGCTTTTGGAGGGATGTTGTGAAACGTGAAAGGATTCAGAAAATATTTACAAGGATGTTACCAGGATTGGAATACTTCAGCTACAGGGAGAAGTTGAATAAGCTGGGGCTGTTTTCACTGGAGCATCAGAGGCTGACGGGTGACCTTTTCGCGGTTTCGAAAATCACAAGGGGCACCCTTTTCCCTGGGGTGTGGGAGAACTAGAGGTTATAGGTTTACGTTGAGAAGGGAACGATTTAAAAGGGACCAAAGGAGCAAGTTTTTCATGCACAGCGTGGTGTGTGTATGGAATCAATTTGGTAGGAAGTGGTAGACATTGGTTCCATTCGAACATTCAAAAGGCATCTGGATGGGTATGTAAATAGGAGGGGTGTGAATGATATAGTCCAAATGCTGATAAATGGGACTAGATAAGGGTCGCAGTAGTCTGGCTGTCAGTTCTGAAACGCTCCTGATGTATGGTAGTGTGGCTAGTCCTTTTGGTTGTGGCATATCCTAAGAGATAGGACTCATAACGGCACACAAACCAACAGCCACGCTCAGACAACAACTTACTAGAAAAAAGGAGCCGATACCCAACATGAGCCAAACTAATGTAGTTTACAAAATACCATGCAAGGACTGCACAAAACACTATATAGGACAAACAGGAAGACAGCTAACAATCCGCATACATGAACATCAACTAGCCACGAAACGACACGACCAGCTATCCCTAGTAGCCACACACTCAGGCAACAAGCAACATGAATTCGACTGGGCAAACACTACTATCATAGGGCAAGCCAGACAGAGAACAGCCAGGGAATTCCTAGAGGCATGGCATTCATCCACAAACTCCATCAACAAACACATCGACCTGGAACCAATATACCAACCACTACAGCGGACAGCTGAAACTGACACCCGGAAGCAGCAAGGACAGACCACTATAAATAACGGAAGAAACATCAAAGAAGCGCTTCGCAGGAGGCTCCAGAGCACTGATGATGTCGCCTAGCCAGGGGACGAAACGTTTGCAACAAAAACTTCCAGCTCGGCGAACAGAACCACAACAACGAGCACCCGAGCTACAAATCTTCGCACAAACCTTGAGGTAGGTGGGTTTTAGAACCTGTCACAGAATTGAGGGATGTGAAGAATTGGGAAATAAAACGGTTGATACCAACATTGGATCATCCATAATCTTCTACAATGGCATGGCAGACCTGACCATCCGAATTACCATCCGATCCTGTTCCTCATGCTTTCATATTCTGTAATTAGAAAGTTAATGGTTGTAGTTTTCCTGAGCATTCCGTTATTGGATGTTGCAGTTAGAGACAGCAAAGCATTTTATACCTCATCTCTGGGTGAGATATGGGGACTGTATTCACAATGAATCTGGGTCTGCATCGTGACCAACAAATGAGGCACAAGTTGCAGAGAGGATACACTCTATAAAGAGATCAGAGGCGTCTTTTGAGCACAGCCTGGGTTTTGAATTAACATTTTTGACCCCACACCAAACTGTGTGTGCCAATTGTGAGGGACAGAAGGAGATCCTTGATTACTGTGGACCAGGTATTTCGAGCAAGTGGTCTCCATCTACTCCTGTTCAGGAGCTGTAAGGGGCTGAATGGAATATAGGAACATCGGACTGAGGAGCAAGAGTGGGCCATTAGGCACTTTTCCTGGCTCTGCTACGCACTAAAATCGTAGCTGATCTGATTGTGGTCTCAGCAGTACTTCTTCTGTACGTGCACCTTTTTCCTGCATTCACTTGTCTATCAAATATTTAACAGACACAACTTTGAATAAATGTAAACATCCAGGCACCACAAACTTCTGGGGAAGGGAATTCCCACTTGAACAGCCCTTTTAGAATTCTTGGTCCAATCAATGTTGCAGGGTCAGTGTTTCCTTTAGCAGTTAGACTGCTCCAATGTTTACAACAAATTTCAAAGTTTAGTGATATGGGTAATGATATAAATGTCAGCCTGGCTCATCCTCTAGAAAAATGTCGAACACACACGCGCATGCGCGCGCGCGCACACACACACACACACACACACACACACGCACACACACAGACACACACACACACACACATACACACACACACACACACCCATTCACATCTTATGACACAATAGAAAAATGAAAGCTTCCCAGAGTGTCATTTTAGTTGAACTCATAACAAATGGATAGATGATAGACTGTCCCCAATGTTATTCTGTCCTCTGAAGCTATTAGATTAGATTCTCCACAGTGTGGAAACAAGCCCTTCGGCCCAACAAGTCCACACCGACCCTCCGAAGAGTAACATAACCAGTCCCATTTCCTTCTGGTTAATGAATCTATCACTATGGACAATTTAGCATGGCTAATTCACCCGAACTGCACATTTTTGGACCTGTGGGAGGAAACTGGAACTCCTGGAGGAAACCAACGCAGACAGGGGGAGAATATACAAACTCCACACAGGCAGTCGCCCGAAGCTGGAATCAAACCTGGGACCCTGGTGCTGTGTGGCAGCAGTGCTAACCACTGAGTCACCGTGCCGCCCATTCTGGGCAGTCAAGCTCCTTTTAATGCGATTTCTCGCCAGAATAGTTGGATTTAGCTGAATTCCCTTTGCTTCAGATTGTAGGGAGATTCCATTGAATCTCGCAACAGGAATTCCCCACGACTCATCAGGTAGCGGTGAGTCAGGGATTTACTGTTGTCAGGTGGAACACAATTACAGAAAGGGATCAATCAGTTGCTGCTTTTCCGACAGGGAACATTGTTCTCCCTCTCTGTGTTGAAACATACAATTATGTCAACTGAACACCAAACTGGACCGTGTACATTCTCTGGAATGGATAATAATGGACGATATGCAAGTGCATCATTGCTGTTGTTATACACAGTGCCTTTCATTAGCAAAAAAGAAAATTCCTGCTTTTATAATTTGATGATATGTAGGTATGCATATGGTTAATTTTTAAAACTCGTTTGATGTCTTCAAAATATCTGTGCGAAAATCAATACATTTTATTCTGAACATTTATTCCATAGTTTTAGTGTCCCTGAGAAGAGAACATATGTATCCAGCTGATTTTTCTCGAAATTTCGTATGCTTCAAAAAGATTTCTCATCTAAGACCAAAACTGATAATGTTTCAGAACAAAATGCCTTCACTCCAAGAAAATGTGAACAAAACATTCTTGACAAACTTCGAAAACAATTATCTTGTTTTTAGGTTAAGGGATCAAAACTGCACATAATGTGTCATATGTGGTCTGAGCAACGCCCTGTACAGATGTAGACTCGGAAAATGTGGTTCTGGAAAATACAACAGGTCAGGAAGCACCCAACGAACAGGAGACTCAATGTTTCGGGCAGATTCTTGATGAAGGACTTATACCCGTTACACCAAATCTCCCTCTCCTCGGATTAGATTAGATTTACAGTGTGGAAACAGGCCCTTCGGCCCAACAAGTCCACACCGACCCGCCGAAGCGCAACCCACCCATACCCCTACATTTATCCCTTACCTAACACTACGGGCAATTTAGCATGGCCAATTCACCTAACCCGCACATCTTTGTGACTGTGGGAGGAAACCGGAGCACCCGGAGGAAACCCACGCAGACACGGGGAGAACGTGCAAACTCCACACAGTCAGTCGCCTGAGTCGGGAATTGAACCCGGGTCTACAGGCGCTGTGAGGCAGCAGTGCTAACCACTGTGCCACCGTGCCGCCCAGGATGCTGCCTGATAGGTTGCGCTTTTCCAGCCTCACACTGTTGGACTCAGATCTCCAGCATCTGCACTCCTCACTTTCACCGGTACAGATGCAATAAAACATTCCTGATCAAACCTGGTACCCTTTGACAGAAACACAATCATTCCACTTAGCTTCCAAGTCACTTACTGCAAGTGCAGACTAACTACATATAATTCATGTACCAGGATCATGATTACTGCCTGTATCACAGAGTTCTCTATTCTCTCTCCACTTACATGGTTTAACATTGTTTTATCCTTCCATCCAAAATAGACAACTCACATTATGCTATATCTGCTGACGTTTTGCTCACGAACTTCCCTTTGCCTTTATCACATTGATGACACACGACCTCCAATTGATAAGATACTGGATGACCAGCTTGGTGTTTAAGTTAATTGGGCATTCATACATGCAGTCCCTTCCTCGAGATCTTTGATACAGATATTGATCGTTGATGATTCCATAGTGATCTCTGAGGCACTCCACCAGTTACAGCTTTGTAATGCGAAAATAAGCATTTACATCTTCTCTCTATTGACTGTTAGCAACCGCTTCCTGTGTAGCAGTTCAGGCAGTTTAAATGGCCTGTTGTGCAGTAAAATGCACTCAATGAGCTAAAATGATTTGTTTCAGTTTTCTCTGTCACTCGTTAAAGAGGCAGAATGGTCTTCTCCAATCTCATGGTAACAATAAAGACTGGCTGAATGAGGTGGTCCCCTATCTCCGTCCCAGCTTCGACGGGTGGGTGGAGGGCACAATGCATCAGGTAGTAGCAGCAGTATATCCCTGTTACAGCCTCGAGGGTGGATAGAGCGAACAACACATGGGATAGGGACAGCAGTTGGTCATTCGGCACCACCAGTCTGAATGCTCATGACTGATCTATTGTGTTTGACCATCCGTCTCCTGTCTGTTTCCAATAAATATTGACTCTCCTGTCCAGCAAAAATCAGTCGAGCTCAGTCTTGATTATCTTCAAAAACCGAGTATTCACTGCTCCTGAGGATGAGGACCCTACAGATAGTACAACACTAAAGTGTAATAGGGTGACCTTATTTCAGTGTGGGACCCGTTATATTAAACTGTGTTAACATAACATGAAATCGGCACCTCTTTTGAAGCAGAAGGACAGAATCATTAGGATTCGACATAAAACATTCAGCCCTCTAAACCTGTCCAATAGGACCACTGACTCTTTTCAATCAAGTATGTATTAAACTCATTCTCTGCTCCTCTCCCAGGAAGAGAATAACTGATAGCATGACACCACACGAGCATTAAAAACGCCGAATTAGGCCATTCGGCCCATCGACTCTGAATGCCATTTAATACTGGCTTAGAGGTTTCTCAACATCATTCTCCTGCCTACTCTCTGTAACTCTTGACATCGGTATTCATCAAAGACTTATCTATATCTGCCTTATAAGCACTCGTATCTGTGTCTCTGTGCTTCCATATGTGTACTTGTGTGTGCTTGTTAATGTGTCTGTGTGTTTGTGAATTTATGTGCTGACATCTGTTCATCTGTGTATTAGCCTGTAAGTTTTACTTGTCCTTGTGCCTATTTGTGTGCGACTGTCTATGTCTCCGTATGCCACTAGTTGTGTGCGGTTCTATCTTCGTGTAAGTACTGTGAGTGTCAATATATTAGCGTGTTCACGTGTGTCTCTGAATATTTTTGTGTTTGTATCTCTCTGCAATGAGATATTTGTTGTTTTGGGAGAGAGAAAATTGTGAGAACAGACAGAGTGATTAAAGTGCGAATTGCCCTTCACTGAACATTGTTTTTTACTCAGTTGGAGGGACATGAATGCCACGCAATCCCCATACGACACGTCCCCGTCCACTCCGGCTCGTACCAGGGTCCTCCTTACATGGCGCTGGGGGGGAGGGTGGAGGATGGGTCAGATATCGGGTGCTCTACCACGTGGCTTGGTCCTTTCTCTCCTATTACAGTCCGTTTCTCCTGGAATGGGAGAACGGCGGGGAGGAGTGATGGTGGGGGTGTGTGGCCCTGCTGTTAGTGCTGGTGTAGGTGGAGGGGGAGGGGGAATGGTGAGGTTTCCGGAGGGAGTCAGTCCACAGTGTTGTATCCATGCAGTGTTATTAGTGGTGGGTGTATAGTGGAGGGAAAGAGAGCGCGCGGGTTGGGGGTGGGGTGGGAAAGATGCTGAATTCAATACTGAGAGTGGTAGTGCGTGAGCCTTATTTGGAGATAGAGTGTGAGCCTTGTTAGGGGGTAGGTGGTATAACAGGTAGTGAGTGTCAGGGAGCAGAGAGAGTACGGTAACAGTTAACCTGACAGAGTTGGGAGGATATTGATACTTGTCCTGTGATGCTGGTCATTTCTTCAGATCATGTCAGCGTCGAGGTGAACCTCCCCGAATGTCTTGTCCAAGTCTATCACTAATAACGCCACTGACCCTATCCCTCAGATTCCACAGAATCAGTTTGGGTGGATCTTACAAATAGGAAGGAGAAGCAAGCATTGGTGTATTATGTATCTAAACCAATGCTCTCATGCAAATTCTGTGCATTGTATACTCTGGAAATTAGAGATGCAAATATTGTGGGTGCTGCAGTATTATTGAATGATCTTAAATTGCATCTAAATTGCGTTACCTAAGCGACTGCTAATGTTGTGAAAAACAAATTCCATTAACGTAAAACAGGTTGGTTGAAGAGTATGTTGTGACTCTAACAAGAGAGGAGGTTATTTTGATTTGGTGTTGTGTGGTCAGAAGGACTCATTAGTAACCTTGCTCTGAGGACTAGAGACGTTAATATGTTGTATTTTACACGGCGCTTGCATACAATATCAAATGTTTGAGCGTGAAGTGGTAGACACGCAATCGTTGTTAGAGTCATAGAACCATGGAGCCCTGCAGCTTGGACACAGGCCCTTTGGACCAAAGTGGTCCGTGCCGACCAAAATGTCCATCCTGCTCATTCCATTTCGCTGTCCTTGCTCCTTATTCTTCTAAATCTTTCCTATCCGCGTATTTTTCTAAAAGCCTTTTGAACGTTGTTAATGCACGTGCCTCAACCAAACTGCTGTCTGCTAATTCCATATGTGCACCAACCTCTGCGTAAAAAAAGTTGGTGCTCAGGATCCAATTTGTTCTTTCACCTCTAACCTGATGTCCTCCAGCCCTTGATTCCCAAAACTGGGAACAAGAATGAGTGCATTCACCTTATCCACGCATCTCATGATCTGATACATTTCTATACGATTTCCCCTCAGTTTCTTACACTCAAAGGAAAATACTCTGGCCGGTTCAAACTCTCCCTACAACTCAGACCATTGAGTACTGGCAACATCCTTATAAATTTCTTCTGTCCTCTTTCCAGTTTAATCACATCCTTCCTCTGACAAAGTGAACAAAACCGAACACAATACTCTAAGTGCATGCCTCACCAGCATCCTGTCCAACTGCAATATAACTCACCAACTTCTATACTCAATGTCCTGACTGATGAAGGTCAGTGTGCCAAAAGCCTTTTTCACTGCACTGTCCACATGCAACTACTTTCAGAGAACCACGGATCTCAGCTCCATGGTCCCTCTGTTCCTCTACAGTCCTTCAGGCTCTAACATTCACCACGAAATGCCAACCTGGATTTGACCTTCCAAATTGCAACACCCCACATATATCTACATTAATCTCCATTTGTCATTTCTCGGCCCACTTCCTCAGCTGATAAAGGTAATACTGCAATTTCTGATAACCTTTCTCACTGTTCACAGTACTGCCTATTTTATTGTCATCAGCCTAATTACTAATCATGCTTTGCACATTCTCATCCAAACCATTGATAGAGCTAACAAACAGTAATAGGCCCAGCACCGAGCCCTGAGACACTTCACTCGTCACAGGCCTCCAGTCCAACAAGCATCCTTCCAGTATCTGCTTCTGCTTTCTTCCATCAAAACCATTGAGTGTCCAATTTGCCAGATCCCCCTGAATTCCATGCCTTCGAACCTTTCAGAGCAGCTTATCATGTGGAACCTTATCAAAGGCCTTCCTGATATCTAGATAGACTACGTCTACCACCCTACCACCTTTTGAGGTCCCTTCCTCAAAAGAACGCTAAAGATTTGTGAGCCATGGTATCCTTTGCACAAAGCAGTGCTGACTGCTCCTTATGAAACCGTGTCTTTTCAAATACATGCATATGTTATCTCTCAGAACCTTCTCAAGGAATTTACATGTCACAGTTGTTAAGCTAACTGGTCTATAGTTCACAGGTTCTTCTTCGCAGCCCGCCTTGAACAAGGGCAAAGCGTTCACGACCCTCTAGTATTCTGGGACCTCCCCCATGGACAGCGGTGATGCAAAAAGTTCAGCCAGGTCCCCGCAATATCTTCTCTCGCCTCTAGCTGTCTTCTTGGATACACCTGTTCAGGACCAGGAGATCTACAGATATCCTGCAATGTCTGAAAAATATGTCTATTTCTTTAAGGTAGAATCACCAAAGAAAGGGCAAGTGACTTCATGAAGGCTAACATAATAAATTAAAGATTATATTAATCATAGGAAGTGAGCTCAGAAGAATTTTAGACATTGTGGCAACCAGAGAATTCTCATAAATTTGTTTGTGTGGAGTTTGCATATTCTCCCCGTGTCTGTGTGGGTTTCCTCTGGATGCTCCGGTTTCCTCCCACAGTCCAAAGATTTACAGGTTAGGTGAATTGGCCATGCTTATTTGCCCAAAGTGTTCAGGGATGTGTAGATTAGGTGCATCATTCGCAAAATGTGAAATCGGATGGGAATGGGTCTGGGTGGTTACTCTTCGGAGGGGCAGAGTGGACTTGTTGGGCCCATGGGCCTTTTCCACACTGTGGGCTTTTAATAATTCTGTGAAAGAAGAACATACAGACTACATAAATCTACAATCTGTATTGCAAAGAAAACAAAATAAAAGCATGGTCAAATGTGGGATTTTGTAATCAGGAGAGGAGAGGTTATTGAGGAGAACAGGGAAATGGCCAAGAAAATAACCAGTTCCTTTGCATCTGTCATCACGGAGGAAGATCCAGAAAATTGCTGGGAAATACTAAGTGATCACATGGAACTTGTGGAACTAAAGACATAAAGTCAATTCATATCAGTAACAAGGTAGTAGTTGAAGGCTAGCATAGTAGTATTGTAGCTGGATTGAGCATTGCTAAGTCTGATGAGCCAGTTGTACTTAGTATCAAAATATTAGAAATTAATCAGCAATAGACACATTAATTTTGCTGTCAATGACTTTTATTTTCCTGTACATTCTGCAGAGGCTGGAAGTTAGTAAAGCTTCCAGCATTGTTGATGAATGGAAGGGATTCAAGCTTCTGCAAAGGGAAGAAGAGATAGTGTGGAGAACTGCTGACCAATTAACTTTACATCTGTCGGTAAACTGATGGAACCTATTATGTAGGATCTGATATTGGATATTTAGAAATTAACAGCAACATTGGAGAGAATCAGTACGCACTGACAGAGTCTGACAGAGTCTTCATACTTGAGAAACGTCAGAACGATTTGAACTTGTTTATTACAACATAGAAATGGCATATTTCGATTTTCAGAAGGTTTTTTTTCATCAGAACTCATGCAGTGAATTCATAAATAAAGTAATGTGAATGGTAATTGGAGAAATATATAGAAGTGAAAAGTTAAAGTCAGGTTCGCCTTCATTTAAGAGAATCAGAACATTGTCGGAAGGTCATGCTGAAGCAGTATCACAGCTTGTTAATGAAACTGTACATCGAGGATTGAGTCCAGTGTTGGTGACCCAATCTGAGAAAGAATATACTGACCACGGAGGGTGTGCAATGGACATTCTCCAGATTAATCCCTCAGATGGTGAGATTGCCTGATGTGGAAACTCGGCCTGTGTTCTTTCGAGTTTCAAAGAATGAGAGGTGATCATAGTGACATTTAGAAAAGTCACTGAACATATGACAAGTTGGAAATAAACAGGAGTTTTCTCTGGCTGCCTACTCTATATTTAAGGCAAATAATGGCAGGTAAAGGATAGACCATTTCAGACTGCAATAAGAAGGCAATTCTTCATTTGAAGGGGACTGACGAACACAGCGACATGGAACCCTGCTGGCAGGAAAGATTAAGGAAAATCCCCAGATATTCTACAGGTACATCAAGTGGAACAGAATAACCAAGGAACAGGTAGGACTCATTAATGACTTGCCAAGTTACATCCAAATCTTAGTGGTAGGAGACAGAAGGTCTGCTGGTAGAAGTCTGTTTGTTTGACTGGAGACCAGTATCCAATCGTGTACCACAGGGATCAGTGCTGTGTCTCATATTATTTGTGATTCGGAGATGTCAGTGCTGGACTGGCTTGGGCAAAGTTTAAAAATTGCAGAACACTAAATGATCGTCCAACAGTTTATTTGGAGGCACGACCTTTCGAAGAGCATAATCACGCGATGAAGAAGCAGCGATGCGAAAGCTTGTGTGTCCGAATAAAACTGTTGGATTATAACCTGGTGTTGTGTGATTTTTAATCTTATTATTTGTAGTATTCATAAATGATGCAGCTGTGAATATCGAGGGGATTGGGGTGAGTGTGATAAATCAATTTGCGTTTGACACAAAATTTGTCTGGTTGGTTGGCAGTGACGAGAAGGCTTTATATTAACAGGAAGATACAGATGGAATGATCAAATGGGTGGATCAATGGCCGATGGAATGTAACCCTGATAAATATGAGGCGATGTACTTTCGAAGAAGGAACAAGACAGGAGAGGACTCAATGGATCACACCGCACTTCCTGAGAGGACTCTGGCATGTTCACCCAAACTCGGCACTGAACCATCACTCAGCTTGATGATAATGGCAGACTGGTGGATTATCCTGGGGGAAAGGTTATGGATTGTGATTGAATGCAATTCTGCTGCGACTGCTGCTGAGATCAACAGCATCACATGATAGCTCAGTATGAGCTGCAATATCTGCAAATCAAGTCTAATGACTTTCTCCCAGTTCACACCAAGACCCACCGTGTGGGCGGCACGGTGGCACAGTGGTTATCACTTCTGCCTCACAGCGCCTGAGACCCGGGTTCAATTCCCGACTCAGACGAAAGACTGTGTGGAGTTTGTACGTTCTCCCCGTGTCTGCGTGGGTTTCCTCCGGGTGCTCCGGTTTCCTCCCACAGTCCAAAGATGTGCGGGTCAGGTGAATTGGCCATGCTAAATTGCCCGTAGTGTTAGGTAAGGGGTAAATGTAGGGATATGGGTGGGTTGCGCTTCGGCGGGTCGGTGTGGACTTGTTGGGCCGAAGGGCCTGTTTCCACACTGTAAGTAATCTAATCTAATCCATTCACCCATCAGCCCTGTACAAAGTGACCCAACCTGGTTTCTGATGTGCAAAAACATCCAGTTTCATAATCTCATTCTGCTGAGGGTCTCTCCCTGATGTCACGCCTCTAATTTGTTACATTACTCAAATACTTGAACATATTAATCTGAATCATTTTCTTTCCCATCATAACATCTTCTATGTTTGAAGTGAATTTTTTTTCCTCTGTTTTTCTCCCTGACCATGATTAAGACCTCAGTCGTGTCAGTGATGCCAGCCTTATGTCGTTTCAGAGCCAGTGAACTTGTGCACTTTGTGTTTTTGTTCACTTCCCAATGACAGGGTGTTTGAGCAGATTCAACACATCTGTTGAATCAAGATAACAGCTGAGGATAAAACATTCTCTGCTCAAAATTGTATTTCATAACGGGGCAAGTGTTTAGAAGTGTTTGGCTGAATACAATAAAGTGAGACAAAGTGAAATAGCCAGAATTACTAATTGTTATTGGTTATAAAATAAGTGCATATTTTTGCAGGAACTCAGGCGGTTGAATGACTGAAAGTTCCTGTACTGGAAAATGGGAATTCTTTGAAATACTATTTGGAATTTTCCACATTCAAAGTATGTGTGTGTGTATGAGCGAGTGTGTATGCACTGAGTTGGGTGGTGAACTCAGACCATGCTCGGTGCGGCTGGTGATGAGGCCTCCTCTGGGAAGAGAATGGACCCCCCTGTACTAGCCCATCCACTGGGACCTCTCTTGCCCTGTTGAAAATTTGTGGTGTTAGTTCCCCTTATCTGCCATGCTCGGGGTCAATTGTGCAGGGTGGCTTCAAACTGAGGAAGTTCAACAGTGTGCCCATTGGCCTTTGAAAGATGGCACAAGTGTCAGTGATTATAGAATTTCCAGGGACATCAGTACGATGGTGAGTCCCTCCAGCCATCTTGGGTTGGCATTGATTGTGAGGAACACTATGAGATTGATGGGTAGTTAATTAGGTGAGTTTGATAAGATAGCACCCTGAATCTAGTTCAGTCTCGTACAGACAATCACGCTGTCACACTCAATAAAAATGAGACAAACTACTGTTAGATTTAGCCCAATAAGTCAAAGTCTCTGCTGACCCTACACCCAGTTACAAAGTTGCAGAACAAATGTTCATCTAAAACTCTCCCTCATCTTTATTGACGCCAACATCCCCTTCACCTATCATTCCTAGGAATACTGGCTCATGTTGCAGGATGCTATCGAAATGTCTTCATTTCAGCATTCTGCAACCAGTGATGTTACATGAAATTGTCTCTCAATCTCCCTTTCGCTTTTTTACCCAAAATCCTTTTGATTGTTGGTAGTTCAACTGATTTCCCCGCCATCTCCCTCTGGCAGGAACTAGAAAACACGGACTAGGCAATAGGGACTCTGTATCAGAGTGATCATGTAACTAGACGGGTAATTCAGAGGCATGGGCTGTGACTCCAAGGCAGTGTTTAAAATCCTACCACAGCCGATGATAGAGCTTAAATTTGAATGACAAAAATTGGAATGAAACCTAATTTCAATCGTGGAAACCAGAAACAGTTAAGATTTATTTTCATTATTTCCCTGATAGTCTTTGCTAAAGAAACTTAACATTATTACTCTGTGTGAACTCAGTTTGACTTCAGACCCACAACAACATTGTTGGCTCCATTTTGTCTTGACAAATCGCCGCGTTGTCAAGGACAATCAGTGATGGACAACAAATACTGCCCTTGCCCGTGATGCTGGCATCCCGAGAAACAACAGCATGAAAGGTGAAATAAACCAAGGGACGGTGGGTGCTAGAGATCGAAAATAAAATTCTCCAGCGTCTGAAAGTGTTGGAGAATCTCAGCAGGTATGGCAGCCTCTGTCAGGAGAAATGCAGATAACCGTTTGAGTCCAGTTACCCTGCTTCACAACTGAAAGCAAACTGTGAGATAATATTATTTATCCGGGTATCATGGAGGGTTGGCTTGGAGAGAGAGGTGGGGGCCAGGTGTAAATTGAATGGATGGAGAAATGGCCAAAAAAAGAAAGGAAAAGAAATGAAAGTGAGCAAAGGGATTGCTGATGAAAGGAAAACAGAATGGGAAGTTATTCGCACATTTCCCCGTTTCCCATATTCCTGAATATCGCATCCATTTAGATTTTTCCCAGTTTAAAGTGAATTAGGTTCCCTGTACCTCTCTTCTCTGAGTGTGATGATCAAATCCATTAGCAATACTGGTGCTGCCCTTGTAGCTGCTGAGATGTAGAGAAAGGTAATGTTACATTGTCAACTGATTCTTTGGAGAGAGAAACTGTTAGTGTGGGAGTGTGCAGAGATGCAACGCTTTCTCAGCCAGGAAGAGAAACTCAGGAGTGGAAATAGTTTTCAACACTGAGCGCGTGCACGTTCCGTGTGGGGAATTGACTTGTTCCTGACATTGGAAAATCAACGAAGTTTCTGTGGATGCTTATCTCGTGTTTGTATTGTCAGCTGCTGGGTCTGGTGACCCCACCTCTATACTCTGCATTTACAGAGTGTCTGTGTCCATGGTAAACAAATGGAGATGAGGCTCCACAGAAGGGAAGCTCTATCAATAGGGTGGTGCAGGACAGTGCATTATCTTTTCTTGGATTTCCCGGGACATTTGTCTAAGTTGGACCAGGTGTCAGGTATGAAACCAAAATTGCGGTGGTCACTGAGCTGTGTCCCCTCCTTCAGTATACTGTGTAGCCTCACACCAGTGACAGGACTGTGCTGATATTCACCATGAATTAAACTGGATTAATTCTGGAACTTTCCAGGCAGGAGTGAGTAACATATCCATCATCACTGGAGTGCAGTCCTCCGATATATTCACTGGCTGACAGAACCCATCTGTCTGCTGAGAACAATATATTGTGTCCATCTCTCTAAGGATGATACAGAAAGAAACTTCCAGAAATACAAGGGTACAGAGTGATTGGTGAAAATGAGGAACAGTAGGTAATTAGAATGACTAAAAGGTATGTCTTTCAAAATCTCATTGGAATTAAGGTTGGCATTATGCTGCATCTGATGAGCTACATCCCCAAGTATTGAGGAGGTGGCAGTAGAGCGAGTGAAAGAATTTACTGATTGTTCTTCAAAGCTGGTTAGATTCTGGAAAGGATCCTCCAGACTGGAAAGCAGCTATTGTACAACGAGTGAAAAATCACACAACACCAAGTTATAGTCCAACAGGTTTAATTGGAAGCACACTAGCTTTCGAAGCGACGCTCCTTCATCCGGTGATAGTGGAGCTCTCGATCATAACACAGAATTTATAGCAAAAATTTACAGTGTGATGTAACTGAAATTATACATTGAAAAATTGATTGGCTGTTTCGCCTTTTATCTGTTAGTGTACAGTGATAGTTTCATTTCGTTCATGTGTAAATCACAAAACCTCTTTTTTAACTTGTATTCTTGGGTTAGCTGTTAACAATGGTGATAGCTAGACAATATGTTGAAGGTGTTGGCCTCCTGTGTTCTCTCTCTATGCCTATTGATTCTCATCTAAAAAGTGAGATAACGGAGTGTTAGATAAATTCGTGCAGTGTTTGAGCTCAGAGTTCTACATGAATGCATGCAGTTTTTGAGCAATGTACAAAATAACCCGGCAACACCTTCAACATATTGTCTAGCTATCACCATTGTTAACAGCTAACCCGAGAATGCAACTTTGAAAAAAATGTTTTGTGATTTACACATGAAAGAAGTGAAATTATCACTGTATTCTAACAGATGAACGGGTTAGCAGACAATCAATTTTTCTATGTATAATTTCAGTTACATTACACTATGAATATTTGCTATAAATACTGTGTACGCTCGAGCCCTCCACTATCACCTGATGAAGGAGCATTGCTCTGAAAGCTAGCGTGCTTCCAATTAAACCTGTTGGACTATAACTTGGGGTTGTGTGATTTTTAACTTTGTGCACCCACGTCCAACACCTGCATCTCCAAATCATTGTAAATCTGAATATTTAAAACAGGACGGAGAGAGTCAACAGCAAATAGTGGGCGGCACGGTGGCACAGTGGTTACTGCTGCCTCACAGCGCCTGAAACCCGGGTTCAATTCACGACTGACTGTGTGGAGTTTGCACGTTCTCCCCGTGTCTGCGTGGGTTTCCTCCGGGTGCTGGTTTCCTCCCACAGTCCAAAGATGTGCGGGTCAGGTGAAATGGCCATGTTAAAATTGCCCGTAGTGTTAGGTAAGGGGTATGGGTGGGTTTCGCTTCGGCGGGTCGGTGTGGACTTGTTGGGCCGAAGGACTGTTTCCACACTGTAAGTCTAAAAGTCTAATCTAATCTAAAAAACTAAACAGTGGTTAGCTTGATGTAAACTGTGAGAAAAACATTGGAACCTTTTGTGAGGAATGTGAAAACTAGACACTTGGAAAATAATGACATGATTCGGTAGAGTCAATCTAGATTCAGGAAGAGGAAATCATCTTGATCTTTGATAAACCTGCTGGATTTTGTGGAGGTTGTCCATTGTGATATCGAAAATTGAGAACCAGTGGGAATGAAGTGTTTGAATTTTCGGCAGACATTTGACATGTTTGAATAGGGGTGAGTGGGGAATGTCAGAGTCCATGGGTAGGTAGGGGGGGAATACACCGAATGTAGGAAAAGTTGGATAATCGAGAGAATGAAGAGAGTCGCATAATTATCTGGAGTGAAGGCTTTGGAGTATCAGAAGGATCAGTGGTTGGGTAATAGCTCTTTGCAAGATATAAAATATTTCAGATATGAACAACAAATATCATCATTCACATTTATATTCATTAAATAGTGAGATATTGGGAAGTGTTGTTGAACCAGACCTGGATTTGCTTCGTCATAAGTCATAAACAGAATTTTTATTGAGCAGGAAGTAAATGATATGTGGCTCTTTATGCAAAAATGATTGAAGTACCAGAGTAAATAATAGTGTTTTGTTGAGAGACAGTGAGGTGTATTGTGTACAGGTTTAATCAGCTTTATAAATAATGATCTTATCAGCGATTCAGTCCAAAAGGGTTTTACCAAAAAAAAACCCTGGCATGATGCTGCCATGAGGAGAAACGAAGAAACTTAATAAAGTGTGTTAAGGTGTTTGTGAGTTTATATTTTAAAAAATGCTGAAGCACATTGAGAGTTGAAGATACAAAATTGCCTTATTACACCAATTAAAGGAATGCCCAGGCAAATTCACATTTCCTATGTATTGGAGTGCAAATATATCCACTGTAAAATTATTGGCTGGTGCCTGTTTCAGTCTAGGAGAGATCTGAACCGTAACACCATGTAGATTATGATTTTTGAGGGTGGTGGTGGTGGGAGGTTCAGCCAGTTACAGTATTGCAAACAGACAACGCAGCAGAATGATTTAGCCTGCGATAAGAAAACATGCATCATTATCCCTCACTACGAACTTCACGAGAGCAATGGGTGATGGGAAATGTGATCAATAGCCGGCGGTGCCAGCATTCAATCCAGTCCAGTATTTTTTGTGAACTGAAAGGACCATACAGAAAGGGGTTAAATGGAGCTGTTTGTTCAGTGACTGTGATTGATGCCGATCTCGATGGATCCTAGCTATGTCACTGGATGTTTTCCATCTCCTATTAGTAAGGGGTCTCTTGCAATGGTTTATGTCATTGTAGCAGCAGATGCATCCACTCAACGTTCAAAGGGATCAGCAGCTGCAGAGACAGAAAAAGGAGATTTAAACATCTGAGAATAGTCTGGAATGATCCATTAATGGATCAGAATCTGAGAACATTAGACTGGAATGCTGCAACAATGGACAGGGGTTTATCCTCGGGTCTTTACTTTTTTTCCTCATCTTGGTCAACATTACCAGATCGGATATGGGGTGCACTGGTGATTATCCAGGCGGGTTACTATCCTATCCTCGCTATTGTTGGTGTTCCTGGTGAGTTTCTTCATCTCTATCCATTTATTAATCTCTTCAACCATGGCGAACTTCTTTGCTATTTCTGTTATCTATATTTTACAAAGACAAAAACTGTTGTCTTCAGTTTCAAATGCAAATTCCATTGATTACCCACAAATTTCAGAACCGCCCACACCCCCGGCCTCACAAACATCTGAGAAAGAGACTGTTCACAATACCGAATTTAAATAAATAAAATTCATTTGTGTCTCGGTATTCTGTCCATCACAAAACCTATCCACTACCAGCTTGATTATATGCCCAGTCACCATCTCGGCTTCAATGCTGACGCTTTTTAACCATTATCTATGCTTTGGTAAAATTCAGACATTATGGTTACACCTCTCCTTTAAGCACTCTTTCAGTTGCAAATATTTCGATCACAACTTTGTTCTTGTCTCTAAAATAACTTAATGACAGCAGCACTCTCTCAGAGCAGTAATGTCGGAAGAAATGTAATTCAGATGCACAGGTTAATACACAGAAAGACACTGTTCCACATCCTACCACAGACGATGTCAGAAAGTAAATACAAAAGACAGGAATTGGAAATAACAGCCATGACTTTTCCGGCATTTTGTCTATACGTTTATCTATTTTCAATGATGTCCTTTGGTAAATAGATCTTGCGTTAATATCTGGTCTGGCTTAAGATTTATGTGAGTCCCACAGCAATGTGCTTGGTTCTGTACTGTCTGAAAGAATGACCTCACAATAAATGACATTTGGTTAGGTCAAACAATGCTGCCCCAGTCAGCGATGCAGACATTCCAAGTAATAACAAAATTAAAAGTTAGATAAAGCAAAGAATGATGCAACAGATCAGAAACAATAAAGAACGAGAAAGTGCCAGACAAACTGAGCAGATTTGGCAACCCCCTCGGGCTGCCAAATAGAATTGGCAATTCGATTCTAATGACCATACATCAGAACTGAACACAGTTGGGAAATAGCGTGATCGATGTTGGTGACACCGACATCTGTTATGAAGGGGAGAAGGACTGAGTTGAATAGATGGAGAAAGAGAGAGATAGAGAGAAAGAAGCAAAGAGATTGTTGATGATCAGCTGGGGTGGAAATAAAAAATAAAATTAAACCTTGCTATGTTTCTCCTGTTCCCATATTACTGATAAACATGACCATGTAAGGTATATGTCAAAGTTCCTGTTTAAAGTTATTTTTGTCTGTTTTTCTCTCTTCCCTGAGTGGGATTATCTTCCTTTATTCATTAATGGGATGCTGGGCCAATATTTAATTCCCTTTCCCCATTGTCCTTAAGAACGTTTTGTTGAGCTGCCTTCCTGACCCACTGCAGTCCGTGGGCTGTAAGTAGTCAGTGCTGAGGTCCATGCGGTTTCTTTTCTTTGAGGCTTTGAAGTGACTGATATAACTGAGTGGCTGGCTTGGCCATTTCAAACTGCAACTGAGAGTTAACCACATTGCTGTGGGTCTGGAGTCACATGTAAGCCCGACCAGCTGAAGACGGTAGATTTCCTTTCCTGAAGAGCATGAGGGTGCCAGCTAGGACAATCAACAATGGTTTCATTGTTTCATTTGATTCTTAATTCCTGATATTTTATTGAATTCAATTTCCAACATTTGCCGTTGTGGGATTCGGATTCGGTGTCTGGGTCATGACCTGATTCCCTGGATTTATACTCAGAGATAATACAGCTGGATCATCGCCTCCTCAGTATCTCCAATCAACTCCAATGGCAACAGTGATGTTGTTGTTGGTGTGACTTTGCTTCATAAGGCAAATAAATGATTGGCAAAAAATGCAATCCTTCTCATTTTGTATTTATGAGAAGGCGAGATGATGGGAAGTGCTCTTGATGAAAAGGAGCTGGATGTCCTTGATCATAGGGCACTAACAGAATCCCTACAGAGAAGTTGGGTACTGGCAGGTGGGACAAGATTGTGTTGGGATATCTGGTATGCATGGATAGGTCTGACCAAAGGATCTGTTTCCATGCTGTGCATCTCTATGACTCTATGACTCAGCAAGTAATCAGCACAATAATGAGTAGTATCATTCATTACAAAATGATTAAAGTATAAGAATGAAGACACCGTCCTGCAGTTGTGGAGTGTACTTGAGACAGTATTTTCTTTCATTTATAATCAATGATCTCCTTGCTACACAGAGACAGTGGATTGGAGATTCACCAGACTAATCCCTGCTGAGGAGAGTGTGAAGGAAATGAGCGTTTAATCTACAACGTTACAAAATGAATAAAATGTGATTGCATTAACACTGGAGTGTTATGAATCAACACTCATTATTTCCAAAAACAAACATGGATAGCATTAGATATAACATGTTTTCCATGATATGTGTCTTCACATTTGGACAAATATATAGATAGAAAAGGTTTAGAAGGATATGGACCAAGTGCAGGGAAATGGGGTTAGCATGGATGGACATTTAGATCAGCATGAACCAGTTTGTGCTAATGGGCCTGTCTCTGTGTTATAGGATTCTATGACTCTATGATAATTTACAGAGCTCTATGGAGCCCCCATGTTGGTTGAGAGAGAGAGCTCCAGGTTCTGAATGAACTCTCACCGCCTGGATGCACAGTTGGTGTGTGACCCTGCATTGAACGTCATGTTGTTCACAAATCTGTCACCAGCCACACTCTGATAGTATTAGCCATTCCCACCAGCTTCTGACTCCCATACAGAACACTAGCTTGTCTTCTCTGTCACAAACCAATCCTTTTTTTTTGCTAAAAGCTGTTCATTAGCTCAAGTAGACCCTGTCCTTGATGTTTTTCAGAGGGTCAATTAAATGGGGCCAGGCTTCGATCAGTCTGGATTGGTACAGATGCGAAAGGGATTTTCAGAGGCCTTTTATTTATATGTAAACAGATGAAACTACAGGCGAAAGACGTCATGCTTCAGAAGAAACCTGTATAATGAACGTGGAGTTGTCGGCTCTTTTAGCTGAGCTAGCTGAGTTGAGCTGAGCTGAGCAGTTTTCAGTTGAGTCTTGAACTGAGAAGTTCAACTGGCAGCTGTGTGGAAACTCTCTCACTTTTCTGCCCTTGAACTTCAACATGGAAACATGCGTTCCATTATGACGTTATTTCAAGTGAGTTTGATTATTGGGACTATTGTGTGTATTTGGAATAGCATAATTAGCTCTAGCTGGATAGGTTGAATTCTGTAGGGGTTCTTTATTCTGTTCTTTGTTTATTATTGTGGAATTTTGACTAATGTTTTTGTCTGATTTAAATCACCCTAGCTAAATTACTCCGGGTAATTTTCATTTGATAATTAACAAAACAAACTGCAGAGTTATGCTCTGGGCTGCTTGCTTAAGAATGTTTTAAGTGGTCTAGCCTCGTCCATAACAGACTGGGGGCTCATTGCTGGACCTTTAACAGCGAATGGGAGATGCTTGTGTCTTTATTGCTGGTATTAGTTTGATTGGGTTGACAAAGCTTCGAATAGTAATGGCTCTTTCAGTCGCCAAACGTTTCCTGGGTGTGCATGCAGTGACTTTGGATATTTTACGAAAAGTGAATAAGACCAAATTGCAAGAATTAGCAGAGAAGCTGGAATTGGAACTGACTGCTTTTGTGAGGTAAGGAGAGATAATTACAGCAGACGCTCATCAATTAAACTTTCTGGAGAAACCATCAGAATCAGAGATGGGAAAAATTCAGTTGCAAATGAAACATCTTGAGTTAACGTTGAGAGGTAAGGAAAGGGCAGCCAAAATGAAACATTTGACTTTTGATAAAATGCAGAAGAAGGGGGAAAAGAGAGAGCAGTAGAACAGAGAGTAAAAATAA
Source organism: Hemiscyllium ocellatum (assembly GCF_020745735.1). Taxonomy (NCBI): domain Eukaryota; kingdom Metazoa; phylum Chordata; class Chondrichthyes; order Orectolobiformes; family Hemiscylliidae; genus Hemiscyllium; species Hemiscyllium ocellatum. Next base: position 61,755,012 of record NC_083423.1, on the reverse strand, counting down.
CGAATGGCAAAAGAGAGAGCAACAGGCGAGAGAGAAAGGGAGAGCTTTTGAATAACAATAACTCACACTTAAAAAGGAAAGTCAGTGTAAAAGGCTGGAGATAACGGCTGAGGGTGTGCTTGGTAATGAAGAGAGTGCGGATGAGCAACTCCTGGTAGTCAGAAGCCTAGTGAGAATTTGTTTGAGTATGTTCAAGCATTGTCTCAACTTGATGAGGAGTATGTGATGCCCAATTCATCTCATTTGAAAAGTTGGCTCAACAAATGCAGTGGCCAGAGGCAATGTGGATTTTGTAGATCCAAACGAAACTCGTAGGTAGGACAGGCGAGGTATTCACATCCCTAGCAGAGGAGGTATCTGGGGAGTATGAGGAAGTTAAAAAAAAATTGTCTGCATAGGCAACCTTTCAGGAATCTATTGAGGGATCCTGGTCAAACCTACACTGAGTTTCTAAGGATCAAACAGACTAATTTCGATAGTTGGATAAGAGATTTAAAATTCAAGCAAATCTATAATGCTCGTAAAGAGTTTAGTACTGGGAGGAATTCAAAAATTCGCTGCATAAGTAATGCAAACTCAGATGGAAGAGCAGAGAGTGTAAAAAGCAAGGTTAGCTGCTGAAATGGCTGATGATTATGAACTGGTCCATAAACTTGGTTTGCTTTCCAGAACCAGATCTGGTCTCTGAGGGACAGAAATTGGAGCAAAGAGATATCCTCACGTGTAAAGGGAAAGGTAGACCACAGTGCAGATTATAAATAAGTAATAAGTAACAGTAATAAAGAAAACCTTGCAAAGAAGTTAAAGTACTATGGTGTTTTCATTGTAATAAAGTGGGCCACACAAAATCACAGTGTTGGTGGGCTGGGAGAAAACCAAATGTAGGATAACCAGACAAGCCTGGGCGTTTTGTTGGACTCGTAACAAAAAGCATAAGGGAAGTTAGGCAGCTGTCTCAGAGTGTACAAGATGATAAGTGGACGTGCCAAATCTGCACTAAAAAGTTACATGAAAGAGTAAAGTTGATTCACATAGACCAGGAGTATTTTGTAAGGAGGTTCCAATATTAATTGACAGGATATTTTCAGTCTGTAATGCTGAGGGGTGAGGCTTTATGCACTCTTGAGAGAATATTGCCAGAAAATGTGCTGGTAACAGGAATTCATAGTGAGGCAAAAAGTGCTCAGTTATGTAAAGTGAGGCGATGGAGTCCAGAGAAGAGTGGAAAATGTGTGATAGGAGTACTGGACCCCTAACTCTCAGCTCCAGGAATAAAATTTGTCCTTGCAAATAATATAGCTGATTCACTGGTAGGCATGCTGCCTGGTCTAGTTGAAAAGCCAGTGGAGACGCAGGCAACTGAAGACCTGGAGAATGTTTATCCAGGAATTTTCCCTGATTGCGTGATCAGAAGATCACAAATGCACTGGTTGAAGCAGGATAAAGGCAGAGATAAGGAAGCTGACGTAGAGTTATCCGAAAGTTTCTTTTTGATCAGATAAGTGAAACAGAGAAGGAGCTAGTTGGAAAACATGAACGTATTTTTACCTCTGCTAAGCTGATTGAATTACAGCAGAAAGATGAGGAGTTACAAAAGTTATATCAAAAGATATTTAGCTAGAAAGAGAATAAATGCATTCCTGTGTGTTATAACTTAACAAATGATGTCTTAATGCGGATATGGAGATCAGCGCACATTGTGGCAGATCAGACGTGGACAGAAGTTCATCAAATTGTTTTGCCTGTTGGGTATAGAAAGGAGGTACTGCGAGTGGCACATGAGCTACCACTTGGAGATCATTTCGGGGTGAGGACATTACAGGCTGGAATAAAAATATATTTTGACCGGCCTGGACTACACAAAGATGTAGTTGAATATTGCCAGACGTCTCAAACATGTCACACAGGCAGTAATAAAACCTGAACTTTAATACCTATTTCAGCATTTGAGGAACCTTTCACAAGAGTGTTGATAGATTGTGTAGGTCGCCTATCTGAAAGGAAAAGTGGAAATAAGTATTTATTAACAACAATGGATGTGTCGACTAGATTTCCCGAGGCAGCATCACAGCTAAAGGAGTTGTGGAAATAAAATATGCATTTTTTAACTAGGTACGGACTACCAATAGAGATACAGACAGATCAAACCTCACATCCGAAATATTCCAGCAGGTGATGGATAACTGGGGAATAAAACAATTCAAAATATTATGTAGTATTCAGAATCACAGTGAGCATGAGCGAGAAGGCATCAAATAGTGAAGAGCACATTGAGGGTTTATGGTCAGGATAATCCAGATGATTGCGATAAGGAAATTCCTTTTGAAATATTTGTGATCAGAGACGCACGAAATGAATCGACCAAATTCAGACTATTTGAATTAATTTGTGGGCATGAAGTAAAAGGACGATTACCATTGGTTAAGGAGAAATTAATAAGTCAGAATTCAGAGACCACTCATTTAGACGATGTATCAAATTTTAGGGAACGATTAAATACAGCTGGATATTTGGCTATACCGCATTTAAAAGTATCGCAGCATGCAATGAAACAGGAAGTGGATCAGAAATCACAAATTCTCAATTTTGCAATTGGGAATAAGGTATTGATGTTACTTCCAGTTACAGTTGAGCCTTTAGAAACAAGTTTTATTGTACCTTATCAAATTGGGAAGAAATTGAATGAGGTAAACTGCTTGGTACGGACACCAGACAGGAAGAAATCTCACAGAGTGTGTCATATGAATATGCTCAACAGATATTTTGATAGGGAATGAAAGCAATAGAAGAAGGCATTAACGATTACAGCACAGAAGGAAGAATCAAGTTCAGAGGATTCCGAATTGGACATTCCTATATCAAATTGAACAATGAAAAAGTTGTCAAAAATTGGAATAAATTATTGAGTTACCTTCCACAAGAAAAGCACAGTGACCTGAAAGAGTTATTGCGATATCGTGGAGAGATACGCAGAAAAAAACTGGGAAGTCCGAATGTAATTGTACGTGATGTAGACACAGGAGATGCTGTTCTGATTAAGCAACATCCTTAAAGGCATTACCCTCTAAAGTTGGCTCAGGTCAGAAGGAGACAGAGCAAACGTTCCAAGATGGCATAATCGAAGTGAGTTACAGTACTGGAGCTCATGTATAGTCATGATGCCAAAGCCAGTAGTTACCCAGTGGTCATGTGTGGACTATCACAAAGTCAACTTCGTTTGGAAGACTGATGCTTATCAAATTCTATGTTTGGAGAACTGTGTCGAAAAAGTGGGAGAGGCTACTTACATTTCTAAGTTGGACTTGCTCAGAGGCTACTGGCAAGGGCTTCTGTCAGAGACAACAAAGGCAATTGTGGCTTTCATAACGCCAAATGGACTATATCAGTTCAATGTTGAGGCATTTGGCACGTAAAACAATCCAGCCACATTTCAGAGACTGATAATAAGGTCATTGCTGAATTACCCAACTATGTGGTGTACATTGATGACCTGGTGGTTTTTAGTCACACATGAAAGGATCATTTACAGCATTTATCGACTTGATTGATTGACTTTAGAAGGCAGGCTTGGTGGTAAACCTAACTAAAAGTGAATTTGAGAAAACCCAAGTCACGTTCCTGGGTCATGTTATTGGACATGGACAAATGGCCCCATGGGATACAAAAACGAAAGTAGTTCGGTAATGTTCCACACCGTCGACAAAAAGAAATACGTAGTGCTACGGTTCCTGGGATTGACTGGATTTCACTGAAAGTTTGTGCGAAACTTTAAGCAGTGTGGCTGCTCCACTCACCGAATTGTCAAGGGCAAGAACTCTCAGTGGACAGAGTACTGTCAAAAGGCACTTTACAGCTTAAAAATGTGTTAGCCACTGCCCCCAGTATTAGCTGCACTAAATTACACAAAGCCTTTAAGGTGGCTATCGCTACCAGTGATGTGGGTGTCGGTCCGGTGTTGGTGCAGGAGGAGGATGAGGGAATAGAAATACTCATCGTGTATTTTTCTGGGAAGTCGAACGATCATCAACAGAAATGTTCAATGGTGGAGAAAAAACTTTAAACTTTGTGTTGGCATTACACCATAACTGTGTTTCTGATGGAGCTTGTTGTTGCAGCCATTAAATCTGACCATTGTGCATGTGGCAGGTCGCGAAAACGTGAAAGCTGATGAGTTATTGAGAATCGAATGAGATAACGGAGGTGTTTGGTGGTGCGTATACCGTGGCCTGAATTTGCATGGGTTTGTGCATGTTTGAATGTTTACAGTTAGTATAATGTATCTGTCAGTTTTGAGAGTACTAACTGGGTTTGAGGGGTTAAAAATGCAGCCACCTTTTAACATTGATAGTTCATTTTTTAAGGTGGGGGAGGGGGAAAGACATGTTACAAAGCAAGTCCCTTTTTTGTCTAAAAGCTGTTCCTTGGCTCAAGGAGACTCTGTCCTTGTTATTTTTTTCAGAGGTACAATAAAACGGGGCCAAGCTCCGATCAGTCTGGTTTGGTACAGAGATGAAAAGGATTTTCAGAGTCATTTGGTTTATATGGAAACAGATGAGACTTCAGGCCAAAGTGGTCATGCTTTATAAGTAACCAGTATAATGAACGGAGAGTGGTGAGCTATTTTGGCTGAACTCGCTGAACTGAGCAGTTTTCAGTTGAGTCTTGAACTGGGAAGTTCAACTGGGAGCTGTGTGGAAACTCTCTCTCTTTTCTGACATTCAACTTCAAACTGGAAATTTGTGTTCCATTTATACTGGCTTTTATTGGGAGTTTGCTTATTGGGACAGTTATGTATATTCGGAACAGCATAATTAAGTCTAGCTGAATCGGTTGAATTCTGTCGTGATTCTTTATTCAGTTCTTTGTGTTTCATTGTGTAATTTTATGAATAAAGTTTTTGTCTGTTTCAAAATGTAGTAGTCAACCTAGTTAAATTACTCCAGCTAATTTTCATTGTACACTTACCTAAACAAATTGCAAAGGTATGCTCTGGGCTGCCTGCTTCAAGATGTTTTGAGTAGCCTAGCCAAGTTCATGACATCTCGGAGATGGAAAATGCCTCCTTGGGACATGACACAAACCAATCACTTTCCCTCCTCATGATCAGCAAACCACGTTAACATAACATGTGTGTACCATTAGCAATGGAGCCAGGAGGAACAACATGGAGCAGTCTGTCTGTGCAGTCTCTGCTTCATTGGTTTGTTGTGTTGCAGAAAAATGACATCCTCCTATTTCAGTCTAACAGTTTGGAGGGGCTGAATGGCCTCTTCTGTTCATGTGTCAGTGTCTTGAGGAACTGAATGTCTTCATCCTGGCCCGAGTACAGAGGTTCAAGGACTTCAGTTGGCAACCCTTGGTTTCTGCCTATCAGCATGTTGTGTTGACTAGACTCTATCTTCCTGAGTTATAGGAGACAAACAGAAGACTGGAAGAACACCGCAAGCCAGGCAGCATCATGAGCTGGGAAAGTCAACATTTCAGGTACAACCGGTCTTCAGAACTAGGTTGAGGGGTAGGGGGAGCTGCAGATAAAGAGGGAAGGGAGTGGTTGGGGTGGGGGGATCAGGGAGATGGTGAGTTCGGATATGTGGGCACACGTGGTGGGTGCAACCTGGTTGGGCGATGCTAGGGATGAATTCCGTTTGGGAGCTGAAAGGAAGGGTTGTTAGGTGGAATGGAAGACCTCCCAGTCAGTTCCTATTTGAATTCTCTTTCCCAATCCCTTTCCGACATAGCCATCCTTGGCCTCCTCCATTGCCACAACGAACCAAACCATAATTTGGAGGAACAAGATCTCATCTGTCACGTGTGCAGCCTGCACCCCGGGGATTCAACATTGAATTCTCCAATTTCAAATAGCCTCCCTTCTAATCCCCCCCACTCCCTTCCCAAGCCCTCCCCTGCCTTCCATTCCTCTGAGCAACCATTTGTCCTGCTACCAACTGGATTCAGCCCTCCCATCACCAACCCGCTGACACCCTTTATCTGTGTTCACTTATCCCCCAACTCGCCACTCTGCCTCCTCCTCCCTCACCCACACTTTATCTATATAACCCCTTACTCCCACCCACAGTCCTGACGAAGGGTTATATCCAATGCGTTCACTTCTCAAAGTCTTGATGCTGCCTTGCTTATTCTGTTCTTCCAGCTTCCTGCGTGTGTATTTTGGATTCCAACACCTGCTTTTATTTTAAATTGTCTTCTTGTGTAACAGGCAGGAGTGAGTGAACGCATTGCGCCTCTTGTTATCCAACAGATCTGATGGGTGGAATGGCTTTCTTATATTACTGTGAAACCAGCTAGAGTTGTTGAAGGGGTTCCTCTTGCTTTTAACCGTGAAAATGTTTAGTGCCCAGCAGTGCTTTTGATCAATGTTACCTTAGTACTTTAGGAGGTGACTCATTGCTCTGAACATTGCATAATCTTCAAAGAACATTCCACCTCTGATCATATGACAGAGGGAAAGACATTGATGAAGTAGCCGAAGAAGCTACCCTGAGGATTGCCCACAAGGATATCCAGGGACTGCGAGGATTGATGTCCACCAGCCCCATTGTGTTCTGAATGATCCAACCAGTGGGGAATTTACAACTGATTCCCATCAAGTTCAGTTTTGTTCAGTCTCCTTGACATCTTGCTTTATCAAATCCTGTCTTGATATCAGGGCCAGTCACTTTACGCTGTGTTCATATCTTCTATCCATGTCAATAGGCCAAGGTATATGTGTGGGGAGTGTTTCCTTCTCTCAGAGGGTAGTGACGGTTGGGACCAGACAGTTGGGGAGGCCAAATCACTGAAATGTTTGGTGGGTGCGAGTGGGTGTTCATGGATTTTGACCCGTCAGAGAGTCGAGGGCTACAAAGAATTGGGCATGAAAGAGAAATTGTGGCCGAGTGCAGATCAGCCCTGAATTACTGAATGGAAGGGCAGGTCTGAGGGGCTATGTAGCCTGGTTTTATTCCAGTATACCCCATAGTCCAGTCACTTTGTGGCCTCTTCCATTTCCTGTGTCACTGACTTCAAGTAGCTGAATAGATTGATCCTGTTGCTGTGTAACTGGATACTGGTGCTGCATGATCTGGTTACAGTTTTAAAGGCCCTGGGGGTTTATTGGCCTCCTCCTGTAATTGTATATCAGGCTCCAGGGGCTGAAAGGCCTCATTCTGTTCTGGTGTAATTGAAATCCATATCGACTAAATCTCCTGCCCTTGGAGAAAGTGAGCACAGCAGATGCTGGAGATCAGTGTCGAAAAGTGTGGCACTGGTAAAACACGGCAGGTCAGGCAGCATCAGAGGAACAGGAGAATCGATGTTTTGGACGTTCCTGGTGAAGGGCTTATGTCTGAAACATAGATTCTCCTGCCCCTCGAATGCTGCCTGACCTGCTGCGCTTTTCCAACACCACATGTTTCGACTTCTACTGCCCCACCCAAGTCAATCTTTCTGGTCACATCGTCCAATTACTTTAAAAAAATTGTCAAGCACAAACTTCCTCGCACAAAGCCACACTTATTATTCCTAATCAAAGTCTGTCTTTCTAAATGCATATACATCTTATCCCTCAGAACCTTCTCAAGTAACTTGCATACTGATGTGTAGTTCCAAGGCTTTTTTTGATCAGTTCTTCTTGAATAAGGGCACAATATTTTCTATCCTCCAGTCTTCGGGACATTACCTGTGATTAATGATGATCAACAGGATAAGCCAGGGTCACCGCAAATTCGGCTGAAGCCGCTTGAGGTTTTCTTGGATATATCGGGTAAGGACCGTGAGATTTATCAACTTTAAAACATTCTTTTAAGTCCAAAATCTCCTCTACTATGACATGGATCGTCCCTAAAATATCACTGCTAACTTCCTCACGTTCTCAAGTCATGTCTTTCTCCACGGTAAATATAGAGTAGAAATATTCGTTGAGGACTTCAATCATCTTTGATAATTCCACACACTTGTCCACATTGGTCTTCGAGGCGTCCTATTTTCTCCCTAGTTATTGGTTTTTCTTTTAATATATTTAAAGCACCTTTGTGGATTCATCCTAATCTTCTCAGCCAAGGCTCTTTCTTGCCCTCCTTTTCACCCGACTGATTTCCTTCTTCAGTAAACTCCATGTATCTCTTATATACCTCCAGGGATTCCCTTGATCCTAGCCGCCTGTACCTGAGCCACGCCCGAAGTTCGAACATGAACCTGAGGACCAGTTTTGTCCTTCTCCGTAACTATTTGAAAATTAATAGAACTATGGTTACTGGTCCCAAAGTGCTCCCCCACTATTAACTCAGTTGCCTGTCATGCCCTATTTACTAAGAAAATTTCGAATTTTGCCCCTTCCCGAGTAGGATACATTATATACTGGTTGAGGAAACTTTCCTAACACATTTAACAGATTTTATCTCATCAAATCACTTAACGCTCTGGCCGTTCCAGTCTGTATTAGAGAAAAAAAAATCCCCTATTATGATAACCCTATTGCTCCGACAGGTCTCCCCTCTCTCCCTGGATATTTGCTACTCTCATTCCTGTTGACTATTTGGGGGCCTATATTACAACCCCAATCACCTCACCATTCCCTTCCTATTTCTAAACTCCACCTACAAAGCCTCACTGGGTGATCCATCTGTTATTTTATCTCTGATTACTGCTGTAGTTCTCCCCTTAATCAGAAATGCCACTCCCCCTCCCCTCCTTCCACCATCTCTGTCTCACCTAAAGCACCTGTTCCCTAGCACATTAAGCTGCCAGTCCTATCCAACACTTAGCCATATTTCTGTAATGGCTATAATTTCCCAGTCCCATCTACCTATCCACGCCCTGGGTTCATCGGCCTAACCTGTCAGCACTCTTGCATTGAAACAGATGCAATTTAATCCAAAAGGCACTACTTACTCTCTGTCGTTTTCCAGCCTAATCTTACTATTTCTGATTACTGTATCTCCTTCCACTTGCCTCCCTGCTCTTGAGGATATGACCCCCTGCCAATCTAGTTTAAACCCTCCCTTGTAACCCTAGCAAAACTGGCTGGCAATATATTGGTGCCCCCTCCTGTGCATGTCGCGGACGGTAATCTCCCTCTCAGGAGATTATCACTGTCAAGGATTTTTTTTTAAAAGGTTTCTCCTAGCTCTCTGTAATCATGCTGCAGGACCTCGTCCCTATTTCTACGGCTATCATTTGTGCCAATGTGCATAATGATTTCCGGCTGCACACCCTCCCCCTTGAGAATGTTCTGCAGCCACTTGGAGATATCCTGGACCCTAGCACCTGGGAGGTAACGCACCATCCTGGATTCCCGTTTGTGACCACAGAATCTCTGATCTGTCCCACTAACAATAGACCCTCCTATCTTAAACGTCCTGTTTACATTTACCCTTTCCCGCTGTGCCCCAGAGCCAGTGGTAGTACCACCAACCTGGCTCCTGCTGCTTTCCCCTAAACGGTCATTGCCCCAACAATCCAAAATGGTCTACTTGTTTTCGAGGGGAATGGCCACAGGGGATTCCTGCAATCCCTTTGCCATTCCTGGTGGTCGTCCATCTACTCTCTGCCTGGAACATGACAGGAAGCAAGGAACGCCTGTTGGATTAAATTGTGTTTATTTACATACAACAGGACTGACAGGTAAAGCTAATGAACTCAGGACGATGAACGTTGGATTGGAATATTAGTCATTAAAGAAACATAACTATTGGAGTATCTATGAATTTGTCAGTATCTCGGATGACCCTGAGTGAATCCTAGATTAGATTACCTACAGTGTGTAAACAGGACTTTTGGCCAAACAAGTCCGCACCGACCCATTGAAGAGCAGCCCACCCAGACCCACTCCCCTCCACGCAACACTACAGGTAATTTAGCATGACCAATTCACATAATCTGCACATTTTTTGACTGTGGGAGGAAACCGCAGCACCCAGAGGAAACCCATGCAAACTCGGTGAGAATGTGAAAACTCCACACAGACAGTTGCCCGAGGCAGGATTTGAACCCTGGTGCTGTGAGGCAGCAGTGCTAACCACTGAGCAACCGTGCTGCCCAGCTTCAGCTCCCAGCACGGTCTCCCAGGAGCTGAAGCTGGGTGCAGTGCCCACACGTGTAGCCATCAAGGCCGGTGGAAATCTCCCTGAGCTACCACATCTCACAAGAGGAGCGTGTGACTGCCCTAAATGCCATCTCGACTGCTGTACCAATAAAGTTAAAAGGACTTTATTTGAGTTGTCCTGTACCTTTTGCTGAGCTGAGCTGTCCGAAGCCTCTCATGTCAAAGCCTTCCTGCTTACCCTGCTACAACGGCATGTCTCTCTACCCCTCCACATTTAATCTTGGTCAGGGAAGGAAGGAGACACGACAGTGATGTAGTCTTTAGGCCTTGACACCTGGCCCCTGACTACCTGCTCTCCAGTGCTGGTCTCTGCTTGGCGTTGGAGGGTGTCTTTCTGAGGTCTTTCTTCTGGTAGTGGTGACTGTGTCGATGCAAATGCTCACCCCGACAGGCAATCCGTGCTGTCGCAGTCCTCTCGTACTTTCTGTCTATTAGTATCGCGTTTATGAATTCCTTGAATCCCTCGATTGCATTCCAAACTGTGTCTCACTCCATAGCGAGAGAGGTTGATGTTCTTGTGAATACAGGGTTATTGGAAAAGAACACCATTAGACGTAGGGGCAACAATATGTCTGTCCGCTCACTGAGTCTGCTTTTCCTTCGATTAGGTTATATTTATTTCGTTAATCCCCCATTCCACTTTCCTGCAATTTCCCCGTAACAATTGTATAAAAATCTGTCTGTCTCAGCCTTTAAGATATTTAATGATCCAGCCTCAACAGTCCTCCGAATTTTCTACAATTGTTTCCCTCTCACTGATGTGAGACTTGGTGGTCTGTAATCTGGTGATTTACCCACTCCATCTTGCATAAAATTTCAATTCTTCCTCAGCTTCTGCATCAGTTTGCTCAAGGGTCAAACGGTCACTCTCCCTGAATCCAGGAACTGCTTCGCCAAACTGAAGACCGATTCGTAGGGTGTGTTAAACATATTCTCTGGCTCTGTGAACAGGCTGTCTCCTTAGTCCCTAATACTCCCATTCTTTCCCATGTTATCCTCTTCCCCTTAAAAAACCAAAAAAAATGACTGTGGATTCTTGCTAATCTTACCGGTTAATGTTTTATCACCGCTCCTTCTGTTCTTCCACTGACTTCTTAAGTTTAACCCTCCACTTGCTATATTCTTTTGGGACCTTCATTGACCTGTTCACTTGGTACCAGATTTAAGCTTCTCTTTTTCTTTTCATCTATTCGGAATTTGTGTCGACATCTGAGGTTTTCTGGGTTTGTGTTCCTAAATTTTATCTTCGGTGTAACTTGCTGGGCCGACACTGTCATCAATTCCATTTTAAACGAATGATTCCCCCAACCCCCGCCCCACCTTTTTCTGCTACAGTTTCACCCAGAAGCAACTGTACTTTGGCCGGATCCTGTCATTTGTTTCCATAAAATCTGTCTCCCCAATGCAAAAAGCTTTGATTTTTCTAATATTTTTGGGGTCTTTTCCTTCGCAAAGTCAAAATGTGTGATATCACGTTCACTGGTCCTATAATGCTCTCCCACTTCTGCCTGGAACAGCTGATTGGTTTCGTTCCCCACAGTGCGGCCCAGCACTGCACTGCCCATTGTTGTATCTGCTCTGTGTTGATATAAGAAGCTCTCTGGAATAAATTTCAAAGCACCTGCCCTTCTTAAAAAATTATCACTGACCGAATGAATGTTTGGAATTGAAATGCTTGAATATAACTAGCCTATTATTGTTTTACACACCTCAATAACTTGGTAATATACCTGCACCCGTACTTTCCTTTATCTGGGGGTCTATAATATATCCCATGCAGTATTTCTGTCATGGTTTTGATCCTGAGCTCTAACCACCAAGCCTCTTTAGAAGATCCTTTCAAGATATCGTCCCTTCTTACGCTAGTAACTAACTCCATAATTAATAAGGCAACACCACCTCCTCTTTTACCCTCTCTTCTGTCCTGACTCTTGTTCTGGTCCCACAGAATATTGAGTCGTTAGCCCCGAACTCCCTCAAACACATCTCTGTAATGGCAAAAATGTCACACTTCCACATGTCACCTCGTTTCCTTATCATATCTGTCTGTCTGATAATATTACCAGCATCAGGTAAAGCACATCCAACCTGGGATATATCACCTGGAATACTCTGTACCTCGGAGTTCTTCAGTCATTCACTGTTCGTTATCAACCTGTCCAATTCATGAACCAAAACTGTAACTCTGGGACTGAATGAATATTTGTTGAATTTGAAATTCGTTTTTAGTAAATGTGTTCATCAAATGCAACTTTCCAGAACTGAACAGTCAGTTCCAGATACCACGAGTTTCTGCTGATTAGTTCCCTGCTCTGTGTGCAGAGGGGACAGCCCTCAGTAATGGAGAAAGTGAGGACTGGTGATCAGAGTCGAAAATTGTGGTGCTGGAAAAGCACAGCAGTCAGACTGCATCTGAGCAGCAGCAGAGTCAAAGCTTCCCATGTTTTCCATTCCATAATACACAGGATATTGGGAACCATACTTGCTCAGGAAGGCAGCACTGTACAGAGCCCTGAAATGGAAAGCAGTAAATCAGTTGGTTGGACAGTGAGTAAAAAGTTGAGGTGAAATACAGACTGTTTGAAGTACAAACATAAGGATAGATAAATCCCTCGGGCAGACAGGAAACACTCTAGGTTACTACAGGAAGAGAGGGAAGAGATTTCTGTGCCTTTGCGCCTTCACTCTGCATTGGAGTAGCGTCGGTTGATTGAAGGGTGGCAAATGTAATCCCTTGTTCAGGCAAGGGAACAGGGATTTTCCTGAGAATGACAGACCAGTCAGTCTTACATCAGTATTGGGCAAAGTATTGGAGAGGATTCTTGAAAAACAAGGTTTGATTAGAAATAGTCAGCATGGATTTATGAGGGGCAGGTCATACCTCACAACTTTTATTTGATTATTTGAGCATGGGATTGAACACACTGAAGAAGGTAGAGCAGTGAATGCGGAGTGCATGGATTTTAACAAGGTGTTTGATAAACTTCCCCGTGGTAGTTTCATTCAGAATGTAAGGAGGCATGGTATACAGGGAGACCTATCTGTCTGGATACAGAATTGGCTAACCCATAGAATACAGAGGGTCGTGGTAAATGGGAAGTATTCAGTGTGGAACTAGGTGAGCAGTGGTGTTCCGTAAGGATCGGTTCTGGGACCTCTGCTGTTTGTGATTTTGATAAATGACTTGGATGACGAAGTGGAAGGATAGGTTCGTAAGTTTGATGATGTAACACAGGTTGGTGGAACTGTGGATAGAGTGGAGGGCTGTTGTAGTTTGCAACAGGAACATTGACAGGATGCAGTACCCAGCTGTGAAGTGGCAGATGGTGTTCAATATGGAAAGTGGGATACGATTCATTTTGGAAATTCGGATTTGAATGTAGGCAGGATTCTTCCATTGTGGAGAACAGGGGGATCATATGGTTCATGACATAGCTCCCACAAAGTTGCTACCCAGGTTAATAAGGTTGTTAAGGATGTGGTTGATATGTTCATGAGCTGAAGGATTGAGTTTAACAGCTGCGAGGTTATGCTGCTTCTCTATGGAGCCCTGGTGAGACCAACTTAGAATATTGTGATCAGTTCTGGTTGCCTCGTTATAGGAAAGATGTGGAAGCTTTGGTGAGGGTGCTGAGGAGATTTATCAAGATGCTGCCTAGACTGGAGGGCATGTCGTACAAAGAAAATTTGAGGGAGCTAGGGTGTTTTCCTCATTGGAACGAAGAAGAATGGAAAGTGACTTGACAGAGGTGTTCAAGATGATGAGACACATAGATAGAGTGGATAGCCATTACTTTCTCCCAGGGTGAAATGACTCTCGACGGGGTATGATTTTCAGGTAATCGGAGGAAGGTTTAGGGGAGATGTCAGACGTAGGTTCTTTACACAGACAGTGGTGGGTGTGTGCAATGAACAGCCAGTAGTTGTAGTATATTAGGAATGTCAACTATATTAGGGATGTATAATTGGATAGGCACATGAATGATAGTGTAATGAAAGGTATGTAGGTTAGTTTGATCTTAGAGTAGGATCAAAGGTCGACAGAACATCAAAGACCGAAGGGCCTGCACAGTGCTGCACTGTTCTGTGTTTCCAGTTTCACCCAGCTTGTTGATTGTCATCAATTGTTGAATGTGTGAGGCAGTGATGTGTGTGAGATCAGGAAGCTTTGGAGGGATGTAAGGCCAAAACCTCCTGTTATGGTGTGCATTGTTACAGTCACCTGAAAGCCAGTATAATGTGTGTGGTTACTTAGACCAGACAGAATCCGCCAAGTTCAGTTCTTAATGTGATTTGTGGATTGCCGTTTGCTGCTGATTACTTCACACACATTCTACTGTGTTTTCCATGTAGTAATCTCTGACCATTCACAGAGATGTACAATTTTATTTTGATACTGGAGAATGTGAAGGTGACATTTATTGGATTGGATTTAGAGGTTTCTTTGTGAGGCACAAGGCACTGCAATAGATTGTCAACTTGTTAACGTCTTCACCCGGGGTGCAGGTGTATGGAATCTTGGAGGCAGGTCAGATTTCATCACCATAGGTAACTTGTATGGTGTGATTCTGTCTCTCCATGTCAACATGTCTGCTCTCTGGGCCAGGCTCTGGCTGAAGATGAATTTTAAATCATGATTGCTGGTCAGCCATTAGTATTTAACCTGGACAACGTTTGTACCTACACTGAGACCAATGATAGTTTGTTGGCGGGTTCTCCCCCTGCCCAAGGTGGATTCCAAATTATTTGTTTTGAAGTAATGTTTGACTGACTGCCCCGAACCAGGTTAGAAACTCAATGTACAGATTTTGGAAAAGGCGACTGAGTCTCTGTGTATCTCAGGCAGCTGTGAGGTCCAATAACAATGTAAATGATTTCAGATCTATTGGAAGCAATTTTCAGCTTAGCTCATTGCAAGGTGGTGAGTTTACTGAGCCGAACAATAGTGGGATGTTTGCTAAATTCCATGAATTGGGCGAAAATAAGATGTGAATGATAATCATTCAACTGAGCTATAATCACTTTAATCAATTCTGTTGATTCTATATTTATGGAACTAAAATATAAACTCCTGTCAAGACTTTCTAACACAGAAATAAAGCATGTACATTTTATTTTATCGAAGAAAGAACATAACTCTTGTGGTGATCAGAATTAGATATTCAATGTCAGGATTCAAAGCAAAGTTTTTCCACTCCAATATTTTTAAAGTGGTTGGCTTCTGAATGATTACATATTCAGAGTGAGCAAACGACTGAACATTCAAATAGAATTAGTGTTCTTATACATTTATATGTAAACTATCAGTTTAATTTCTCACTGAAATGTACGATCTTCAGCTAATTGCCAGCAATTTAAAAATTGCAATAATTCACCATGGACTGTGAACATTAAACTAAATAAATTATTTGTGTTATCAAATTTTCTTGAATAATAATTTGAAAACTTCCAATTCTTAGAATGAACGATGTTTAATATGAAATGTGGAGAGTGAAAAAAAAGCAACGAACATAATATTGTGTCAGTGAAAAGTCAGAGCTTTCCAAAGAGATTTGTGACAAAGCAATGATATATTTGTTTTAGTAATGGGAATACAACATGTAAAATATTCATGTTCTGTGTAATAATTAGACTTCATAATGAAGCTGACCTTGCAATACTTGCATTTTAAATGCTTACGCTGCACCAAGTAATCAGATATTTGCGAGCATTTACACAGTGAAATAATTGGATACTGACTTTTATTCACAGCTGACACATGATAGAGTACAAAACTTTAAAGTACAGGAGGAACCCTTGGCCATTACGTATGCATCAGTTCCAAAAATATCTCTCAAGCACCTCCCATTTGCCAGCCCTCTCTCTGTTGCCCGTTAAATTCATAATTTCCAAATATATATATAGTTCTCTTTTGAATCTTCATCCTCAACCTTCCCAGCCGGTCAACTCCAATTCGTAACAACTCTCTAAATAAAGACGGTTTTTTTCCTTATTTCACTTCTAGCTCTTTTACTGACAACCTTGAAATTAGAATTCCTTGATGCTATAATGCCTACTAATAGAGTATTCTTTTTCTACTCTGCAACGTTTATCATACTTTTGAGCACCGCAATAAATTCACATCTTTGTCTGTTCTGCTCCAGGAAAAATAAGCCTTGCAAGAACTTTAACAAACACTACAACGGAAAAACAAGCAGAAAACTAGTCTCCAGGATATAGGAACATCAACTAGCTACAAAAGACATGAACCCAATACGAACGTCTTACGTACTGATGAGGAAGTACGCCACTTTGACTAGGTCGGCATATCTATCCTAGGACAGGCCAAACAGAGACAAGCACAAGAATTCCTGGAAACATGGCATTCCAACCGGAACTCCATCAACAAACACATCAATTTTGACTCCATCTACCATCCTCTGAGAAAAAGGGCAGGAAATGACATCATGGACACCGGTAATTACATTACCAACTCAAGAAAACCGAAACATTTAAATAGAAAGTGGGAGATAATACCAGCACTTCACTGGAGTCTCACTTACTGAGTACAGTCAATGGAACAAACTAGGAACTGCCATTAGCTATTGCTTCAGAATATATCTGAGTGTTCGTGGCTGCCACCACATAGAATCATTGAATGAAAATGCGAGCCTGCCTCACCAAGTGCATATCCAAAGGCTTTTTTTAATGTTTGTGAGATTACCTGATCAATCACCCGCCTAGGAAATGCATTCCAGGCACATGCTTTTAGGGGCAGAAATGTGGCTCAGTGGTTAGCACGCCTGTCTTAGAGCGCTGGGGACCCAGGTTTGATTCCAGCTTTGGGTGACTGCCTGTATGGATTTTGCACATTCCTCCCATATCCGCGTGGGTTTCCTGTAGGTACTCCGATTTCCTCCAACAATCCAAAGATGTGCAGGATAAGTGAATTGGCCATGCTAAATTGCCCAAAGTGTTCAGAGACATGTAGGTTAGGTACATTAGTCAGGGGTAAATATAGGAGGAATGTGTTTGGGTGGATTACTCTTTGGAGGGTCAGTATGGATTTTTTGGGCCGAAGGGCCTGTTTCCACACATAGGAACTTTATATTCTATGTCTGTGCCACCCTCTCAGTTCAATACAGACTCCAGAAATCCCCTCTCAATCCCCTGCCTTCCACTTTAAGTATGTTTCCTTTTGTTTTTGACCGTTAGAGTAAGCGAAACAACTGCTGTCTGTTCATCCTCTCCATACCCTTTATTCTCTTGTACACCTGTACCATGTTCCCTCCTCAACCTTCCCTGCTGCAAAGAAAAAAGGAGCAAGTTTAGCCCTCGCTCTTCAAAGTTTGAGTTGTCACTTGTCTTGTTTATTCAGATGTGCATCCTCTCACATTTATCAGTGTTAAACTTCATCAGCCATAAATCTGGATATTGAAATCATCTGTTTATATCGTACTGTAGCCTAACCCTGTCCTCCTCACTGTGAAGCACCCAGCTAATCTTTGTGTCATCCCCAGCATTAGTTATCATTCCACTGCCATCCATCTTCCACATTCTCACCATCATCATTTATGAATATCACAAACAAACCTTGATTTCCTTCCTGTTCTCCACATGTTATTTACAAAGGAATAATTAAGAATTCCAGTCTCTTGTTGTTCTTATTTTGGGGAATTTACAGAGTGATGTAGTTAACACCTATTATGAGGGTGCTGCAAATACCATTTTCGACACAGAGTTAAATTCACCTTTTACACTCTGTCCCTCAGCATGTCTTATTCATAAAGCGTGTACCTAATTTAGGGAGAAATTTGGTTTGGCACCTTGCACTTGAACATTAGCCTGTTGTGTGGCACTGTCCTTTGTAACAATAGTGAAAACTGAAGAAATTTTTCATCTGCAGGATGGACACTGATTCATTTCTTGAATCAGCTAATGTGATGAGGAAAAATATTCAATTAAATTCCATGTTATGGACAAACTGCAGGAGATCAAATCAAATTCTCATGTCTACCTTGGATTGGAAGCAAATACATACTGTTAAAAAAAATTCAAAAATGTTGCGACACAACACGGGGGAGGGGGGGAAGCACGTCACCTGCATTTGATGGAGATACAAACTACAGAGTGAATGTACAATCTGATAAAGAATCAAGTGATAGAAAAGAAGTGCATCAAATTTTAATTTTCAATGGAATCCGATCCCAATTTTCCTGAACATTGGTGGTTTTCACCCAACCTCACTTTTCCAAAAACAAGCTTTACCCAGTCACTAAAACTTCATTAGCCATTCCTCCTCCCCTTCCTACTCTTTTTTTACACTCCTACTTCCCTTGCACGACCCCTTCTGCTGCCACATACTCTTCCACTGATGATATCTCTTCACACCCTTCTTCTGCCACTCCCACTGTAAGTTACACCAGTTCCCTAGTTACTCCCACTTCTACTGGCCATCTCTTACCCATTTTTGCTTTTCAACTGGGGTGATGGGAGCTCCTGGCTTCTGTGCTGCTATTGGTCATCAGTGAATGATGAGATTGAGATGATCAATGCCCAATGTTTAATCGTGTATTTCTGTCATTGTCCAATGCACCGTGAATAGGGTGAGATATTTTCCCCATACAGAGTGGAACGTTTTTTTTCTGTCTCTGTGTCACAGCGCTGAAGCAAACAGCCTCATCCCAAATAGGAAACACCTCTCCTCAGAATCAGAAGTCCATGCATCTGTTTGTCCTTAAACGTTGCGAAGACAGTGACCACATTGTTCAATAAGCCGTGTTCTAGCCTTTTTCTCTTTAGTATTTTAACTTATTTTCCAATGTCAGTTGAGGTGAGATCAGAGTAACTTCCCTTGCCATCAAAGTAGCATTTGATTCATGTAGCATCATTCCCCCTCAGCAAACTGTGGTTAATGGAAATCAGAGGAAATTCTGTGCTGGTAATTTCCTCAATGAACAATAACACCTTACCCAGAGCTATTGGGAACGACAAATAAACTCTGCCCTTGCTAGTGCCTTACAAAACCATGGATGGATTTGTTTTATTAATAACATCAAGATACATCAGTTTTCACAGTTTGGTCTAAAGTCTCAGAAAAGTAAAACCTTGCTGGTTGAGTCTCACCCCAATGAAATCAGAGCATTACAATAAGGTAACGATTCAGATTATCTTCAATCATTTACTTTCTGAAGACTGGTCGTGCGGTGTCGTTGCCACTGAGATCAGCATTTTCTCTGTCTAACAGCATCACATCACATTGGCTCAAGGCTGCACCATTCCCCAATTCTACTTCATTCTCCAGCTCATTTGCCATGCTCACCAGATATACGAGGCACACAAGATGGAATAACTTAGAGATGCCTATGAGCCTCTGGAATCTGCCACACCACCATGCCCTGTGCTCTGACTCCATCCCCTCCCCCAAGCCCACCTCCTGTGGTGTATTCACCATCCTTCCTAACCTTCCACGCTCTAATGCTGAATGTTCTGTACTCAGCAAATGTCTCAGTTTTATCCCTCTGTGCCCCCACTTTAATGAATTTCAGGAACGACATAATGTTGAACTCCTCTTCCACCATCTTCTCCTCGGTGTCCATTTCTTTGGACAAGAGTCCACTCCCCATCCCATAGACCCTTCGCCCAGCTCCAACACTCTCCCTCCACCTGGATCCATTCCTCTGGCATTTACTTGAACTCAATATGTTCATTGAGAACTTTCCATGTGAGTTTAGTTGTCTTTAATTCTCTGTATTCCCCCTCTCCCTATCCAACCTATCACCCTCTGAACAGACTGTACGCTGTAGGCTTCAATCAACCCTGACTATGTTATTCAGCCTGTGCCGATAAGGGAGGTGCTGCTGCAGTCTGGTGGACTCACCTCTACATTTCAGAGGCTGAGTGCTAGCTCTCAGATACCTCCACATGTCACCTGCTGGTCCATAACCCTATCATGGCACATCAGGCTATTTTATTTACTAAATCTGACCACATTTCACCTGGAGATTCCCAGTCACTGGCCCACCCCCCCCCCCCACCCCACTCACCCCCACCTAACAGTCCCGAAGCTGATGGCCCTCTGATAGCAGAGTTCGCTTTTATCTCCTCCTGAAAATCCACAAACAGAACTGCCCATGCAGAGCCATTGCTTCAGCCTGCTCCTCCCATACAGAGGGGGTGCATGGATACATACGTGGTCCAAAGTTATACCTGTTTCTTCGTGGGGTACGTAGGTCATTCCATTTCCAGTTCTATTCCAGCCCCCATCCATAACTCTTTCTCCAATATGTATATATTATCATCGCTGCTGCTCCTCTTTCTTGTCCAGAATTGGAAAAGTTCGTTGTTTCCAATTTGCACCCCTCCCACACATTCACCTCTCTACCTCTGACTCCTCCCCTCCTTTAGTCGATATCTCTGCTTCTATTTCTGAGGATAGACCGGTCACTGATATCCAGTAATAACCGACCAACTCCCACAGCTACCTGGAGTATGCATTCTCACACCCTGTATCCTGCAAAGGCTCCATTCCATTCTCTCAGTTCCTCCGTCTCCACCGCATTGCTTCTGATGATGTCAACTTCAAACATGTGGCCTCTGCTATGTCCACCTTCTTCCTCAACCGAGAACTCCCCAGCACTGTTATTGACAGGGACCTCAACCAGTTCCGACCCACCTCCTGCACTTCTACCCTCAGCATCTTTCTTCCCTGCTGCAACAGCGTTAGAGTTTCCCTTATCCTTACCTACCATCCCACCACATTCACATGCAGAAGATCATCAGTCTGCATTCCCCCACCTCCAGCGAGATGCCACCACCAGACACATATTTGCCTCCTCTCCCCTTTCCGCCTTCTGAAGTGACCATTTCCTCCAGGACACCCTGGTCCACTCGTTATTCACCGCCCACACCTCCCCTCCCCACACACATACACCACCTCCCCCAGCCCCCACCACAGGTACACTTCACTTTCCCCTGCCGAAGTTGTTACACTTTCCCATTTACCTCCTCCTCGTCATTATCTAAGGTCCAAACAAACCTTCCAGGTGAAGCAGCATCCTACCAACATTTCCCACAATCCGGTCTACTACATTCGCTGCTCACATTATGATCTGCTCTACATTGGGAAAACTAAAGGTAGACTGGGTGACTACTTCACAGTATATCCAAGCTGTACCTCTGCAAAAGACCCTGAGTTTCCAGTTGCCTGCCAATTTAATACTCTATCTTGTTCCCTGACCAGTATCTCTGCGTCAGGCTTGCTGCAGTGTTCCAGGACATTTCAACGCAAGCTGGAAGAACAACACCTCATTTTCCGCGGGTGGACCCTGCAGCCATTCAGACTCAAAATAATGGTCAATAATTTAGGGACTGAACTCCTCAATGCCCCCTACCCATACACCAGGCCTAGTCCTCACGTGGCCTTCCATTACTCACACCCTATTGTTAGCTACTAACAGTCTCCATGAACAGTTATTCAGCTTCTGCTGTATATTAATCAACATTCAGGGCTACCATCCGTTCTGAGGAAGGGCCACTGAATTAGAAACGTTAATTCTGATTTCTCTGCACAGATACTGCAGACCTTTTGCGACAACTTTGGTTTTTGTTTCAGCAATGTCTCACAATGGTTTTGTCCCACAATGCAATACGTCATGGATATTTGGAACTCTGTCAAATATAGGAACTTTGTAATTTCTCATTTAATGTCCATAAACTAATATTCAAGATTCAGCTGAGACAGAGCTTTGCTTATATCGTTCAGATCAGTCAATTTGTCACAGTTCAGAAAGAAAAAGAAATCGATAGAGGGAAACTCAGCAGGTATGGCACCCTCTGAGCAGGGATACACAGAATTAACCTTTGATTTCAATATGACTTTTTCAGAACAGTGTCACATCATATTCGATATGCTAACTCTGTTTCTCTCTGCAGATACATCCTCATCTGTTGAACTTCTACCATCATTTTCTGTTTGTATTTCGTGTTTCAGTATCACTATATTTCATGTATCTTGACAGGGCTGCATGCTGAATTTGGTTACATAAGGACAATGTAGTCCTTTCCTGTTTCTGTTATAGCTGTTGTGTCTGTGACACCTGTATTACGGCCGAAATCTGTTTCTTCTTTAAGAATCAAAGGAAAAAGGAATATTTTTTCTGATGATCCTGTAAATCTCAGGAACTCCACTTTGTTTAAAAATACATTTTAGAGGCAGCTGAAATTTCATGAGATAATAGGAATAGATTATTGATGGTGGAGCACTCTGTGACCATCGTTGAACAAACTTGTCTACCCCCTCTCCAAAGGTTTTGATTACATATCACAGAATTATTTACAGCAAAAGTGGGGGAAACTCAGCCCATTGTCTCTTCCAGCTTGGAATGACTATAACTCTACTGTTAGTCTCCTGTATTGTCCCCATTGCCCTTCACATTTTGTTATTAGTGTCTGCTTTTAATTGTAAGTATCCTGCCAGATATGAACAATATGATAAATCTCAAACAAAAAGAAAATCAGAACTTAGAGGCAAGCTCAGCAGGCCTGGCAGTATCTGTGAAGAGAAATCAAAATTAATGTTTCAGGTCCGGTGACCCTACTCAATCTGTATTCCCAATGATTAAAAGGTATGTGTATAAAATATAGTTCACTTCATCACATTTAATATTATCCTTTTAGTTCACATTGCCATTCAGCATTGCATCTCCCAAATGTTGGCTGTTTCCTTGTTATACATTAGATTTAATTCTGTCTGTCAGAAAAAGGGATGATGATTGGGGAATATCTTTGTACTTCCCATGCAGTTTCCACAGCCACTGCTCCCATTCCGCCCTATCTCCCAGCCAATAACATGTCCATTCAAACCTGACTTATTAATTCATAAGTCTAAATGAATACGTTCATTGTAATTAACACTTTTAGTGTTGGACTGAAGCCAAAATGCGTAAAAATACTGTTTACACCAAATAAAACAGCATTTAGGAGTCTGTCAATTTATATAAATAAATTACTGAAGCATATTCCCTGTCCAAGTTCCAAAGTTGCCTTATTAGAGCAGTGAGAGGAACATTCAGAGAAGTCCACACTTCCTGTCTATGTTCAGGGCGATTGTGCCCAATGACAGTCTGTTCGCTGGTGTTTGTTCCAGTGGAGGAGAGATCAGCACAGTAACAACATCCTGATTGTGATTCTTTTGGGGGGGGGGGGGGGTGGGGATTTTTGGAGAGATGGTTACAACATAGTAAACGGACAACAAAGCAGAATCATGTCGCCTACGAAAAGAAAATATTCTTATTCTCCCTCACAACTGACATCACTCGAGCAATTGGTGATGGGAGATGTGACCAATAGCCAGCAATGTCAACATGTAGTCCAGTCCAGTTATATTGTGAACTGAATGTGCTGTATTAAAAGCTGGGACTGTTTGCTCTGACTGTGATTGATGTCAGTCTCCATGCAATGCAACTGTGTCACTGGAGGGTTTCCCTCTCCTGTTCGTAAGAGGCTTCATTCAGTGTTCGATCCCACTGTAGTAACAGATGCATCAGCTCTAATAGTAACAGAGATCAACAGCTGCATAGATCTGAATGGGAGAATAGCGAACTGGAACATTACAACAATGGAGAGGAGGTTTTCCTTGAGTCTTTTCAAGATTTCCCCCTCTTGGGGATTTCCATCATATCGGATATCAGCAGTGCTGATGATTATTCTGGGCGGGGTGGAGGGTGTTCTACTAACCTATTTGAACTTTGTTGCAAATCCTGTTAACTATATTTGTCAGAGAAAGAAACTATTGCCTTCAGTTTCAATTGCAGTCTCCATTCATTACCCATGAATTGCAGACCACTACCTCACAAACATCTGCGAATAAAACTGTGCACAAACCCGAGGTCATTTTTTTGCCCTGAACCGGTTTATGTCTCGTGTTCTCTCTGTCACCAAACCTGTCCACTACCAGCTCCTAATATCCTCAATCTTTATCTCTGTGTCAGTGCTGTTGCTGAACAAACCATTGGCTGCACGTTGGTAAAATTCAGACTTAATGTTTTAAGGTCTCTTCTGACCACTTTTTCAAATACAAATATTTCAATCACAAAATTCCTCTTGTCTCGGATGTTACTTCATGATTAGGACAATGTTTGAATGTAGGAGTGCCGCTGGCTGTAATTCAGGAGCAAAGCTTATTAAACGAAAGATATTGTTTCAAGGGATTTGTTTCAAGTCCTACCATAGCTGATGACAGACCATAAATAAAAATGATAAGCATTGGAATAAAGGTGAATTTCATGAAAAACAAACATAAAAGCAACATTTTGTCTGAAAACCTTCTTCTTTCACTGATCACCCTTGGTGATGAAATCTGGGTTAAGTGTGACTTGAGACCCATGGCAATATGCTTAACTTTATATTATATTGCGGAATGGCCTCAGAGTCAGGGCGACTAGTGATGGTCACCAAATGCTGCACTTGGCAGAGATGACAACGTCCCACGAATTAAGAAAATTGAAGGTGAAATCAAATAAAGGAAGATGCTGAAAATCTGAAATTATAGAAAGAAATGCAAAGAAATGAACAAAAAGTGATGGGAAACTTTCCTGAACTGAAAGTAGCTGGAAAGGAGTGTGATTAATACCGTTGACAGTGAAGTTTGCTTTGAACAGAAGGAGGGGTTCAATAGAGAAAGAGAGATATAGAAGAAAAAGAGAAAACAAAGGAAATGATGATCAGCTGGGCTGGAAATAAAACGAGACATTCACCTCATTTATTTTTCGCCTTTCCCATCTTCCTGAATAACATGCCCATGTAAATACAGGTCATCCCCCGCTTTTCAAAAGTTCGATTTTTGCCACTTCCCCTTCAAATGACTTACATTAGGATCTTGTTTCACTAACCAAACGAAATTCCAGCAGGATTTTCACTTTTACGAAGAAAGCCGAAATTTTCCCAAAATAAATCAGTGCTACTGCACTTTACACCATATCACCTTGCGAACGGTTTCGGAGGACACTCTACTTACAAGTAGTGAGGGAAACCTGTATATATCTAAGATCATGTTTAAAGCGATTTCATTCCCTCTGTCTGTCCTCCCTAAGTGTGGTCATCTTCTTATATTCATTAATTAGATATGGGTATCTCTGACTGGGGCAACATTCGTTAATTTTTCCAGTTGCCCTTGAGATGACCTTGAGCCACTGCACTCCACATGTTTGATCTTATTTCGTTTCATTTATTTTAGTCAAATGTACAATGGAAAGGTTTGTTTTTATTGTAGTGCAGGTAAATGACCCTAAACAAGAAAACAGAGATCACAGGGTCCTTGGACAGAGTAAGGCATATAAGGTTACAGCTTCACAGGAGGTGGGCAAAGCAAGATCGACATTAGCAAGATTAATAATATTTGAAAAGTGAGAGATGTCAATTTGTCAGTCTAATAATGGTAGGGAAGGAAGTGTTCTTGAGGATGTTTTCAAGCCTCTGTGTTTCGTCCCTGTTGGAAGAGGTTGCATGAGATCATTACCGGTTTGGGAGAGATCTTTGATGTTGCCAGCCTTTCTGCGACAATAACAAGTACAAAATGGACGGAAGGTTGCCTTCCGTGATGGTGTGGGCTGTGCACACAACCGTCTGTAGTTTCTTATGGTCCTAGGCAGAGCAGTTACCATGTGAGGTCATTACGCAGCAGAATAGAACGCTTTGCGTAGCCAGTATACAGAGCACTAGATGTAACAATTGACTGTTAAATGGATACCCAAGTTCTTGTTGCTTTTTTGACAACAATTGAAATTTAACTGATAATTTTAAATCATGTCGTCTATACCAAAACCTTGTTGAGTGTATTGTATTGCCAACATTGAACAATGAGCCATCAGCTGCTTCAAATGAATAGAGAAGCCATCACCATAACAACGAAGGAGAAAGAGACAGAAACAAAGGGAAGGAGAAAAAGAACACAGCGAGGGAAACAGATGGACAGTCAGTCAAAGAGAGAAAGGAAACAAAACAAGGAAATAAACAGTCACATGGGCAGGGAGAAGGGAAGATAATAGGTTCAGGGAAAGAAACAGAAGACAGAAGATAGATGTTGGCAGCCTTTCTGCGGCAACAAGCCGTGTAAATAGAGTCAATGATCGGGAAATTGCAGTCTGTCACAGTCTGGGCTGTGAACACAATCTTCTGTAGTTTCTGGTGTTCCTGGGCAGAGTGTTGCCGTTCCAGGCCATTATGCACCCGGACAGTACGTTCACAATAGCGCATCTGTAGAATTAGTGCATGCTAAATATTCTGAGCCAAGTGAGGAAGGAGAGAAGTTTTTGCACCATCGTGACTGTCACACCTATGTGAGAAGTCCAAGGTAGATTGCCAGTTATCATCACTCCGAAGGACTTGACGCTCTGCACTGTCTCGACCGTTGATGGAGATAGTGGCATGTTCCCCTCCTTTCATTCTAAAGTCAATGATCAGTTAGTTACTTTTGCCGAATTTGAGAGGGAGGTTATTATCATTCCACCATGCCACCAAACCCACTATCTCCTTTCTATGTTCAGGCTCATCGTTGTTTGATATCCCTCCTGCTTTGGTGATGTCATCAGCAAACTTACAGTTAGCATTGTTTGGAATTTGGCAACAAAGCCACGTGTGTACCGGAGTACAGTAGGGGGTTGATGACAAAACCGTGTGTGTACAGGGAGTACAGTAGGGGACTGCAGACACAGTTGTATGTGTACAGGGAGTGAAGTAGGGGGCTGAGGACACATCCGTGTGTGTATAGGGAGTACGGTAGGGGGTTGAGGACACACCCGTTTGTGTACAGGGAGTAGAGTAGGAGGCTGAGGGATGCAGTCGTGTGTGTACAGAGAATACAGTAGGGGGCTGAGGACACAGCCGTGGGTATACAGGGAGTACGGTAGGGGGCTGAGGGACACTGCTGTGTGTGTACAGGGAGTACAGTTGGAGGCTGAGGCACATCTCTTGGTGTACAGGGAGTGCAGTCGGGGATGAGGACACAGCCGTGTGTGTACAGGGAATACAGTAGGGGGCTGAGAGCACAGCAGTGTGCGTACAGGGAGTACAGTAGGGGGCTGATGACACAGCTGTGTGTGTACAGGGAATACTGTTGGAGGCTGAGGCACATTTCTTGGTGTACAGGGAGTACAGTCGGGGATGAGGACACAGCACTGTGTGTACAGTGAGTAGGTAGGGGGCTGAGAGACAGCCGTGTGTGTACAGGGAGTACAGTAGAGAGTTGAGCACACAGCCGTGTGTGTACACGAAGTACAGTAGGGGGCTGAGGACACAGCCATGTGTGTACAGGGAGTACAGTAGGGGGCTGAGGGCACAGCCGTGTGTACAGGGAGAACAGTAGGGGGCTGAGGGCACAGCCGTCATTGTACAGGGAGTACAGTAGGGGGCTGAGGGCACAGCCGTGTGTGTACAGGGAGTACAGTAGGGGGCTGAGGACACAGCTGTGTGTGTACAGGGAGTACAGTAGGGGCTGAGGACACAACTGTGTGTGTACAGGGAGTACGGTAGGGGGCTGAGGGACACTGCTGTGTGTGTACAGGGAGTACAGTTGGGGGCTGAGGCACATCTCTTGGTGTACAGGGAGTGCAGTCGGGGATGAGGACACAGCCGTGTGTGTACAGGGAATACAGTAGGGGCTGAGAGCACACATGTACAGGGAGTACAGTAGGGGGCTGAGACACAGCTGTGTGTGTACAGGGAATACTGTTGGAGGCTGAGGCACATTTCTTGGTGTACAGGGAGTACAGTAGGGTTGAGCACACACCGTGTGTGTACACGAAGTACAGTAGGGGCTGAGTACACAGCCAGTGTGTAGGGAGTACAGTAGGGGCTGAGCACAGCCGTGTGTACAGAGTACTGAGGGCACAGCCGTCATTGTACAGGGAGTACAGTAGGGGGCTGAGGGCACAGCCGTGTGTGTACAGGGAGTACAGCTGAGGACACAGCTGTGTGTGTACAGGAGTACGTAGCTGAGGACACAGCTGTGTGTACAGGGAGTACGGTAGGGGGCTGACAGCTGTGTGTGTACAGGGAGTACAGTTGGGGGCTGAGCACACTTGGTGTACAGGGAGTGCAGTCGGGGATGAGGACACAGCCGTGTGTGTACAGGGAATACAGTAGGGGGCTGAGAGCACAGCAGTGTGTGTACAGGGAGTACAGTAGAGGGGCTGAGTGTACAGGTACAGTAGGTGGCTGAGGGCACAGCTGTGTGTGTACAGGAAGTACAGTAGGGGGCTGAGGACACAGTTGTGTGTGTGCAGGGAGTACAGTAGGGGCTGAGGACACAGTGTGTGTACAGGGAGTACAGTAGGGGGCTGAGGACACAGCCGTGTGTGTACAGGGAGTACAGTAGGGGCTGAAGACACAGCCGTGTGTGTACAGGGAATACAGTAGGGGCTGAGGACACGCTGTGTGTGTACAGGGAGTACAGTAGGGGCTGAGGACACAGCTGTGTGCGTACAGGGGGTACAGTAGGGGGCTGAGGACACATGCACCAGGAGCTCCAGTGTTGAGTGTTATTGTGGCGGTGATGCAGATACCTACCTTCACTAATTGGGGTCTGTGGGTCAGAAACCGTGGGATCCAGTTGCAGAGAGTGGAGCCACGACTAAGGTCATGGAATTTTGAGATTGGTCTGGAGGGGTAATGATGTTTAAGGTGGAGCTGTCGTCAATGAGCAGGAGTCTGGTGTAGGTGACTTTGTTGTCCAGATGTCCTAGGGATGAGTGCAGGGCTCGGGATACGGCATCTTTTGTGGACCCGTTACATCAGTCGGCATATTATAGGAGATCAAGTCAGACTGGGAGATTGAAGGTGCTGTGGGCCATAACCAGCCTTTCAAATAACTCCATATTTATTGAGGTTAGAGCCACGGGGCGGTAATCATTAAGTCATTAAAGCATGAGCTTTCTCACTTAAAAGGTTGTTGTTGGCCTTCCTGAAGCAGGTTGGGACTTCAGCCTGTGGGAGGGAAAGGCTGAAATTGTATGTGAATACCTCTGCCAGTTGGTCCTCACAGGATCTGAGTGCTCAGCCGGGAACACTATCCAGGCCCGGCGCTTTCCTTGACTGACTTGCAGGAAGACTGATCAGGTCTGCAGCGGTGAGAGTGGGCACAGGTACATCCGAGGCTGTTGGGGCAGGTTTCAGCCTGGCAGTCACACAGTTATTCATCATAGACCTGCCTCCATCGTTATCAATACACAGTGACATGGTTGGTGTGAGCACCACTCAGTTAGTGTTGAGACAGAGTGACATCAATAGACTGGGATTGTGCGCCATAATGAAGTAAACTCACAACAAAAGGGGGTAGGGTGTGCTCCTACTGAGAGTCAGTGGTGCAGGGACTGAAGACTTTACAGGTATAATTCAAGTCAAGCCACTGCTTCAACCTGAATGGAGTCAAGCACTTTGACTGTTGTGCCTTTTATATGGTGGACGGTCCTTAGGGAACCAGGAAATATATTGTATATGAACAATCTGAACAAAGGACTTGAGGTCAGTTTTGCTAAGTTTGCAGATGATACTGAGGAAGTGGGGAAGCTGCAGAAAGGCTTGAACAGTTTAGGACTGTGGGAAAACACGTGGCTGATGGAACACAATATGGAAACGTGTGAGAATATGCACTTTGGTAGGCGGAATAGAGGAGACACTATGTTCCAATAGGATCCATTAAATCTGAAGCACAAAAGAATTTTGACATACTCGTCCTCTTTTATGGTTAACGTTCAGTTGTCAGTTAGGAAAGCAAAAGCAATGTTTGCATTCATTTCAAGACAGCAAGAATGCAAGACAGGAGACATACTGCTGAGAATGTAATGGGCTATGGACAGACGGTATTTGGCCAGTTGTGAGCTGTTTTGGACACTATCTCTGGAGAAAGATCTGCTAGTGTTGGAGGTGATCCATCCTGGGGATGACGGCTTGTCATATGAGCGGCAATGTGCGTACTCGATGGAATTTAGAAAAATTGTGGGGGTGGGGTGGTGGGGGGTCTGATTGAAACTAATGGATTACTGCAAAGATTGATACAGTCAGTGTGTAGAAGATATTTCCACTTTTCATAGAGACAATGACAAAATGGCACAGTATCAAAGTGAATGAATTTTCTGAATGGCCTAAATCTATTGTCATATCTCATGCCGTTTAGGTCATAGTGTCTATTATTCAGTATAGACTTCTAAGTCTCTGACCTGCTCTTGTAACCCTTATATTTGTATGTTGATTTGACTTCACGTTCTGGTCAATGGTAACCCCTGTGATATGGACGGTGGGAGGATTCAGTGTCAGCCAGTATTCCATTAATAATTTGAATATGAGCTGCTATCAGTGAGTCTTATCTGGCGGGAGTACATTCTCTCTACGATGATTGTCATTTTCTGTCTGGTGTTTTCGAAGGTTTGATCCTGTTACGCCAGTATTGTTGATTTAAACAAAACAGTGCAATTTATCACAGCACTCAGCAACAATATGGCATCGAATACTGAACACCCTTCTAATAACAGAAAAGTTTAAAATGTTCAATATTAGAAACACTGCTTTCCTGCTCGTGTTCAAATAAGATAATCTGTCCTTTCGAGATGCTCAACTTGGGACTATTTTTAAAAAGGTCGTTTTTTGGATGTGGGCATCGCTGGATGTGCCCAGCATTTCTTTCGCGTCCCCAGTTGCCCTTGAGAAGGTGGTGCTGAGCTGCCTTCTCCAACTGCTGCAATCTACCTGCTGTGCGGTGACCCACTAGTGACTAAAGAGGGAATTCCAGGGTTTTCACGCAGCAACAGTGAAGGAATGGCAATACATTTCCAAATCAGGATGTTGACTGCCTTGGAGAGGAATTTGAAGTTGGCGGTGTTCCCAAACGTCTACTGCCCTTGTCATTCCAGATGGAGGTGTTCGTGACATTCGAAGGAGCTGTCTGAGGATCTTTGGGGAATTCCTCCATTGTGTCTTGTAGGTAGTGCACACTGCTGCTCCTGAGTGACCATGGTGAAGGGAGTGAATGCTTGTGGATGTGGTGCAAATCAATTGGGCTGTTTTGTCCTGGATTGTGTCAAGCTTCTTTAGTGTTGTTGGGCTGCACCCATTCAGGCAAGTGAGGATATTCCATCTCATTCCTGACTTGTGCCTTGTAGATGATGGACAGGCTTTGGGTAGTCCGGAGGTGAGTTATCCCTGCAGTATCCTTAGCCTCTGATCTGCTGTTATATTCATGTGGCGAGTCCAGTTGAGTTTCTGGCCAATGATACCCCCAGGATATTGATAGTGGGAGAGTTTAGTGATGATAATGCTGCTGAATACAAAGTGGTTATATTGTATCTTATTGATGACGGTCATTGTCTGAATTTATGTGGCGCAAACGTTACTTACCACTTGCCAGCCCAAGCCTGGATATTACCCAAGTATTGTTGCTTTGGGCGTGGACTGCTTTCGTACCTGAACATTTGCGAATGGTGCTGAACATTGTGCAGTCATCATCGAATATCCCCACTTCTGACCATATGATGGAAGGAAGGTCATTATTCAAGCAGCTGAAGATGTTTGGACCGATGTCATTATCCGAAGGGACTACAGCAGAGATGTTCTGGAGCTGAGATGACTGACCTCCAACAACAATGACCATCTTCCTATCTGTCAGGTATGACTCCAATAATGGAGTGTTGGCCCGCGATACCGTTTTTGCTTGGGCTCCTTGATGTCACATTTGTCAGAATACAGCCTTGATGCCTAGGGATGGAATTCAGTTCCTTTTTCTATGTTTGCACCAAGTCTGTGACGGGTTCAGGAGCTGAGCGACCCTGGAAAAACCCAAAATGGGCGTCACTGAGCAGGTTAGTTTTGAGCAGGTGCCGCTTGATAGCACTGTTGATGACACCTTCTATCATTTTACATATGATGGATAGTGGACTGATTAGGCGGTATTTGGACGGGTCGAATTTGTCCAGAACATACTTGAGCAGTTTTTCCCCATTGTCGGTTTGCAAACATACAGGGACAGCTTGGCTAGGGGAGCGGGAAGTTCTGGAGCAGAAGCCTTCAGGACTATTTACGGCATGTTATCAGGGCCCATAGCCTTTGCAGTATCCAGTACCTTCAACCGTTTCTTGATATCAGTTAATCGAATTTGCTGAAGACTGCTATCTGTCATGATGGAGACCACGGCAGGAGGCCGAAATGGATGATTCACTCAAAACTTCTGACTGAAGATTGCTGTGAAAGCTTCAGCCTTATCTTTTGCACTAATGTTCTGGGCGCTTCCATCATTGAGGATGGGCATATTTGTAGAGGCCACTACTCCAGTGAGTTGCTTAATGGTCCACCACCATTCACGATCGGATTAGCAGGACTGCAGAGTTTAATTCTGATGCATTGGTTCTGTGATTTCTAAGCTCTGTCTGTCCCTTGCTGTTTATGCTATCTGGCACGCAAGTATTTCTGTTGGAAGCTTCAGCAGATGAACATTTTGTCTTTATATATTCCTGGTTCTGCTCCTGGCATGCCTTCCTGCATTCTCCATTGAACTAGGGTTAATCCTCTGGATTGATGGTAATGATTTAGTGGGGGATATGCTGGGCAGTGACGTTACAGATTGTGCTGGAGTATAGTTTTGCTGCTATTGATGGTTCACAGTATCTTATGGACGCTCAGTCTTGAGTTGCTAGATCTGCTAAAAGTCTGTGCGATTCAGCATGGTGATAGTGCTACACAACATGATAGAGTTTATGGAGACAATAGACTTCGTCTCCACAAGGACAGTGTTACCGATACTGTCATGGACATATACATCTGCAGTTGGTAGATTGGTCAGGATGAGGTCAGGTATACTTTTTTCCCCTCTCGTTCATTCCGTCACAACCTTCTGCCGACCCAATCTAGTAGCTATGTCCTTAGGAGCCGACCAGCATAATCTTAGTACTGCTGCCAAAACCACACTTGACAGTCGACTTTGAAATCCCCCAGCCAGAATACACTTTGTGCCCTTGCCACAGTCAATGCTTTCTCCAAGTGTTGTTTAACATGGAGGAGGACTGATTCAGCTGAGGAACAACGTTACGTGGTAATCAGTAACAGACCCCTTTGTGCATGTTTAATTTCTGTTGTTTCTGTAAGGTATGATTCCGTGAGTATGGCTATGTCAGGCTGTTGCTTAACTAATCTGTAAGGCAGTTGTTCCATTGTTGGCACTAGACCTCAGATGTTCGTAAGGAAGACTTTGCAGGTTCTATAGTGATGTTTCTAATGTTGACTTTTCCGGTGCCCATTTCGATGACATGTGGTCCGTCCGGTTTCATTTGTCTGAAACTTTGTAGCGATTGGAACAACTGAATGACTCGTTAGACCGTTTCAGCGGGCGATTGGGAGTCAGTGACGTTGCTTTGGGTCTGGAGTTGCATGTCAGCCAGACCAGGTGAGGATGGAAGATTCCTTCATGGCAGGATATTATTGAACCAGGTGGATTTTTCTGACAATCGGCAATGATTTCATTCTCAGCAGTAGATTCTTAATTCCAGGGATATTTTTACATTATTGAATTGAATTTCCACCATCTGCAGTGGCGGGATTCAACCTGGATCCACAGAACAGGAGCTGATTTTTCTGGATTGATAATCTATTGGTAATACCATGAGACCTACTTGGAACCACACGTTGTACCCAGCTGCCATTTCTTGTGTATTCCTGTTTTTCATTCATTGCTCATGTTATTCTGGAATCTCATCCTTCATTAAATCCTGATTGAAAATCACAGTCATGGACGTCTTCTCGACTGCTCGAATTTCATTCCGTCTGTTTTGTTTGAACAGACATTTCAAGGCAGCTGTACACCAGAGAAGAGCAGGAAAAGATAATGGGTGATTGTGCAATGTACCTGCCACCGGACCAGCATGTCTGTCCAGGAAGCATTTATTGTGGGTCAGAGAACCTCAATTATTATGGCATGGATGGAGGCCATTCAGCCCATTGTGGAGTCACACGCTCTCCAACTGCACAATCGGAGATCGAGAGAGTGTGTGAAGAGAGATTGTGTGAGAGAGAAATAAACAGAGAGAGAGCAAGTGAAGGGAGATCAACTGAGAGAGTATAGAAAGGGGAGTGACTGACAGAGTTTGAGAGGAAGAGATGTTAGATGAGGGTGAAGTTAGATAGATCAGAAGACTGCATTACGGTAGATAAATATGGACAGACAGAAGTTAGAAGTTTTATTTAGAAATTCTTCTGGGCGGCAAGCCCTTTGTCTGGGCGCCGTACACTGTGAGCACTGTGCTGATACTGCCTGTCATCCCAGATTATTTACTTCCAACAATATCACAGAGCTGGGTTACTGACAGCTAAACAAAACCCATTAGGCGAATAGATTGGTTCCATGGAGAAAGCAGAGTTTTTAAATACAGTGCCAAGAGCAGCAGGAAATGATAACCACCATCCCACCTCCATGACCCCCCTCCCCGCCCCACACTGATACTATGAAATCATGATCTTAGTTGTGGGTCAAATAATGATTGATAAAGTTTGCATACCACTTTCCTAGTTATGTAATTCACGTTTCAATTTATATAGTTCAATATCAGGAGTGTATTTTAACAATCTTATCTTTTTGTACTTTGCATATATTGGTGGGTGCAGAAAAACATTTTGTTCCTGTATTTTATATTGCATAAACGCATTTCATTAATATTGTCTCTGCTAATTCCTCATTGTAGATGTATTCTTGAATCTGTTCTTCATATGAGTTATAAAGAGTAACATTCCAATTCTGGTAAATGGGAAACGTCACTGTCCCTCCACCCAATCATCCATGTGTCTTATGTATAATCACAATGTAATTGAAGTCCATTACAACACTTCACACACCTCAACACAATCAAACAATCATGTCCTCCTGTCCTCCTTGTCCTTTCACCCAAATATTATAATAATGTACATTGAAGTACATGTTTAATTAAACACTTCATGACAGTTCCTTAACATCGATAACATCAACAGCATGACCCACACCTGCCCTCTCTGATCCTGGAATAACAATCTGAACTGTGTTTGTCATGTGCAATTCTCTGTTAACGTATCCATGCTGTTTGTTTGTTGTAACCCACTTTTTTTATTGGCACATGTTGCTATCAGATCATGAATGATAGTTGTTTTCTCAATGTTTTACAGATATTGCAATGACGGATCAGTAGTTATGGGATTTATTTCTGTATTTATGAACAGAGAAGCATGTTTATGTTTCGTTAAACTTCTGGCATTACCTCTATATCCAAAGTAGACTGAATGATTACACACAATCAATCTGCCATCTTCAACATTCCTTCCTTCAGTCACACTCGCATATCACACCCAGAATGCATAAATGTTCAACGTTATTTTGAATGTTAATAAAGTAGTATTGAATTCAAAGGGGTTAACTGGAGCTATTTGTTCAGCGATTGTATTGCTGTCAGTCTCCATGGATTGTATGCGTCCCCAGAGAGTTCCTCTCTTCTATCAATAAGGGAATGCTTTCAGTGTTGTATTCCATAGTATGAGTGGAAGCGTGGCAAACAGCAGTAACAGGGATTAGCAGCTTCAGAGAGAAGAGCAGGAGGGATGGGAATCTGGGAACATTAGACTGGAATGTTCCAACAATGGAGAGGAGTTTATCCGATGGTCTGTACTGGCTTTCCCAGCCTTGGATATCATTAGCATCGCGGATTGAAGATGTACTGATGGTTATTCAAGCTGGTTACTATCCTATCCTTGCTATAGTTGGTGTTCCTGGTAAGTCACTCTGTCTGTTTAGTGAAATGGTCTGAACTTAATCGATGCTCATGATATGCAGATTTTGGAAAGGTGCAAGCCAACGTTTTCAGCTCCAATCAAAGATTCCATTCCTTAGAAATTATAAGTGGCAAACTATTATTTACAAATTACTCACCAATACGCGAGGGTAAAACTCACTTATCTCAACCTCTTCGATTCATTTTCTTCTGCAAAGTGTACATCTCCATATCCTCCCCACATACCAGTCCTGTCCAATACCACCATTAAGACGTCCAGTCTCCTCCTCAGCCTCAGTTCAATTCCTGAATAAACCATCGTTTGTGCCTTTCTTAATTCCAGATACATTTGTTTCATGTCCCTTCTCACTATGTGTCCATTGGAAAATAATTGCACTTGAGATGTTTAACTTGTTCTCTGCACAAAATCTGAAAGATGGGCAGACAGTGTATGGTGGGTCACGTCATTGACTCGTATTCTAGAACCACGGAATGATAATCTGTTAACATCGGCTTGCCTTGTGCCCATTAGAGAAGGCAGTGGGTCATCCTTCTCTGGTCAAGTCTCTGTTTAACTGCAAACCCACGGCAATGTGTTTTACTATTTACTGTCCTGTGGAACAGCTGAACCAGCCACTCAGTTCAGGATCAGCATAACATGCTGGCCTGACCATGGCTGCACACATCCAGTGAGGGCAGAACAAAAGGAATGGTAGCTCCCTTCCTCTGCCTGCATCCCATATTCCAACGGCTCATTTCCATTCAGGTAGGTAGCCATTCACGATTTTAGATGTATTCTTTGTGATTGAGTCTCTCCCAAGAGTGAGGTCCATCTCCATGGGCACCTCTGGTGCTGGCTTTATTGATGCTGACCTACAGATGTAAGGATGTGTTTAAGTTCTACATCAGTGGCAGTGCATTGTAAATGAATTGTTTCCTGTGTCACACGAAAGACATGGAGCCAGCAAAGTGAGGGAAAGGAATTATTGTGATCAAACATGAGAGTCTTATTGAGGCAGTATTTGGGGTATTGTGGACAGATTTTCTTTCCATTATAAGGAGTGATCTCCTTACCACAGAGAGAGTGAAGAGGAGTTCCGCAGATTAATTCCTGGGATGATGACACCATGAGGAATGAGTGAAGGTTGATCTGTAGAGCTGTGAGAGAATAAGAGGTTGAACCCTGAGAGGGATGGACAATCACTCCTAATATTCTAAAACAGACAATGTGATCAATTCCATGACTGCTATTTCACTCAGGATGCATGATTCGGGATAGTTTAAGTGCCTGGTCGGACGTTACACCCACCCACCCCAACACCCCATTGAGAGAGACGGAGAGGTCCAAGTTTTGAATGAACTCTCCCCACATGAATACAGTGCAGTTGGTGTGTGATCCTGCACTGAATGTCATATTATCCACCACCCTGACGGCAGCCACAGTACCTTCATTCTAAAGCAGTTAACTATTCCCATCAGCTACTGACATTCATGAATGACATGAATCTATCTTCTCAGAGATGCAAGGTACTTCTCTAAGGTTTAGACCAGAAGACTAAAGATGTTGGAGCATAAATTAGGACAGTTAGCCCATCGTGTCTTCTCCGTCATTCAATCATCGCTGATGGGTTTCTCAAACCCATTCTCCGACCTTCTCCCATAACCTTCATCCCCTGGATAATCAAAAACTATCTATCTCCCTCTCAAATATACTAATTGACCTGACCCACAGCCTTCTGGCAATAAATTTCAAAGATTCACCCTTCTATGGTTAAATAACTGTCTCCTTATCACTGTTCTAAAAGGTGTTCCCTTTCATCTTAGGCTGTGCCCTCGGATTCTAATCCAATGGAAACATCTTTTCAGCATCGACTCTCTCAGGTCATTCAGTATCCTGTCTATTTCAAGTATATTTCCTCTCATCCTTTCAAACTTTATCAAGTATAGACCCAGAGTACTCAAACATTCCTCATGCAAAAAACTTTTCATTCCGATGACCACTCTCGTGAAAATCTTTTGAACACGCTCCAGGACCAGTACATCCTTTCTGAGGTATGGAGCTCAAAAATGAGCACAATACTCCAAATGTGGTCTGACCAGAGCCGTACACAGTCAGTTCTTATATTCAATTCCTCTCGTAGTAAATGCTCCCAATCATAATTGCAATTGCCCTCCTAACTACTGCCTCAACCTACAAGCTGACCTTGAGAGAACCCTGCACTAGAACTCCCAAGTCCATTTGCACTTCAGATTTCTGAATTTTCTCACCATTTAGAAAATAGACCATGACTCTATTCTTCGTGCCAAAGTGCATGACTTCACACTTTCCAACGTTGGAATGCATCTGACAATCTCTTTACCTGTCCAAATCCTCGTTCAGCCTCTCCGCTTCCTCAATACGACCTGACCATCTCCCTATCTTTGTATCGTCTGCAAACCTAACCAGAGTGCCCTCAATTCCCTCATCTGGATTTTTAATGTAACAAGTAAAAAGTTATGATTCCAACACTGAGCATTCTGGATCACCACTTGTCCCCGGCTGCTATCCTGAGAAGTACTCTTTTATCCCCACTCTTTGCTTTCTGCCAGACAGATAAGCTTCTATCCATGACACTACCTTTGCCTCTAACACCACGGACCTTATCATGCTCAGTAATCTCCTGTGTGACACCTTGTCAAAGGCCTTTTGAATTCCAGGTGGATAACATCCATTGGCTGTGCTTGGTCGAGCTGCTCATTTCCCTTCAAAGAATTCCAATAGATTTGTCAAGCATTAACTTCCCTTGATGAAATCATGCCGACTTT
The DNA here is from genome assembly GCF_020745735.1 of Hemiscyllium ocellatum. Lineage (NCBI taxonomy): Eukaryota > Metazoa > Chordata > Chondrichthyes > Orectolobiformes > Hemiscylliidae > Hemiscyllium > Hemiscyllium ocellatum. Next base: position 61,716,357 of record NC_083423.1, on the reverse strand, counting down.
GCCCTATTTTACCAAACACATTCAAGTATTCAGAAATCTCATCCTTCACAATGGATTCCAGGATCTTACCCATGGCAGAGCTTAAACTATTCATGGTGGGTTTTTTTTGTCTTTTTCCTTACTCCCTTGTTAAAAAGGGGTGTCACGTTAGTGGGTTTCCAGTGCTCTGGGATCGTTCCTTACTCTAGTGATTGCTGAAAGATAACCACGATTGCCTCCACTCCCTCTTCAGCTAACATCCTTATAATACTGGGATGTAGTCCATCTGGTCAGGGTTATTTACCCACCTTCGGACCATTACATTTTTTTCTAGTATGTTCTCCATGGTGGGGGCCATCATACTCACTCTGGCCCCTCAATCTCTTGAATGTTTAAGGTGTTACTCGTGCCTTCCACATGAAAGCTGATGAAAAGTAATTATTCAGTCCTTTGGCCATTTTCTCGTTCCCCACTGCTATCTCTCCAGTATCATTTTCCAGCAGTCCAATGTTCACTTTTGCCGCTCTTTTATACTTTATATAGTGAAAGAAACTGTTACAGTTTTCCTTTATATTACTGGCTAGCTTACCCCCATATTTAATAATCTCCCTCCTTATTTGATTTTGTTTGCCCTCTGTTTTGTCTTTGTAAACTTTCCAATCCTCAGGTTTCCCACTGCACTTTGCCACATTATAACATTTCTCATTTGCTTTTATGCTATACCCGACTTCCCTGGTCAGCGATGGTTGTCCCATCCTCTCTATACAAGCCTCTTTTTCCTCAGGATAAATCTCTACTGTATCCTGAATTACTCCAAAAATCTCTTGCCATTGCTGTTATATATCTTTCCTGCTGGGCCCGTCTCCCAGTCAATTCTACCCAGCTCCTCACTCATGTCTGTGTAATTGCCTTTATTCAGCTGGAATACCATTACTTCTGATTCTATCTTCTCCATCTGAAACTGCAGAGTAAATTCAATCATATTATGATCACTGTCACCTTAAGATCCCCTCATCTAGTCTGCCTGCACAAGCTGCTCCAAAAAGCCTTCTCATAGACATTCCACAAATTCCTTTTCCTGCCAACCACTATCAATCTGAATTCCCAGTCCATCTGTATAATAAAATCCCACATGATCACTGTAACGTTGCCTTTCCTGCAGATCTTTCTAGCTCCAGGTTATCTTACACCCCAGCTCCCTGTATATAACTCCAACTGCATTTTTCCACTTTTTTGATTCCTCAATTCTACCGACACAGATTCTACACCATCTGACCTAATTTCATTTCTTAATATTGATTATTGATTCAATTCCATTCTTAATACTGAGACAACTCTATCTCTCTGCCCATCTGCCTATCTTTTTGACAGGATGAATATCCTTGAATATTCAGCTCCCAATCCTGATCCTCTTGCAGCGATGTCACTGTAATGCCCACTATGTCGTACCTGCCAATTTATGGATGAGTCACAAGCTCAGTTACCTTATTCCTTACACTGCATGCATTCCGATATAATAGTTCAGTCCTGTATTACCCGTCGCTCTTCGCATTGTCATTTGTTTGTCCAGCTGTTGGTACCTACACGGACCCTGAACACTGGATCTTTCCACTCCCGCTCCAAGTTCTGCAACCCAGATGATAAATCCCAAACCCGAGCACCATGTAGGCAACACAACCTTCAGAACTCTTAATCCCGATCACGGAGAACAGTATCTATGCTTTTAACTATACTATCCCAATTATCCAGCATTGGCCAGCCTGGTGACACAGCAATGCTGCCTCACAGTGCTAGGGACTTGGGTTCATTTCCAATCTCTGAACCTGGTCTGTGTGGACTTTGTACATTCTTTCGGTATCTGCATCGGGAGCATTAACTCTTTCTCTCTCCATAGGACGTCTCCGTGTTTGCTTCAGGTTTCTACCATCTACAGTATTTTTCCTTTTGTTCGATGGAGAAATGCAGCAAATGTGTCAGGTTTTTGGTAAAAGCAGCCATGGTTCGCGGGTTCCTCTGGGTGTTTTGGAATCTTGCCAGGCCACTTGTCTGAGTGCAGTGTCCCAGGATGCCCATTCCATCTCTCTCAGTTCCCTCAGTCCATTGTCACTACATGCAGCCTTTCCTTGTGCCACCCTTGGGACTCCCCACAGCCCATTGCCTGGCACTAGATACTCCCTTCGCAGGACTGTGCAAACAACCACAATGGGAACTTTCTGACCCACTGGGGATTCTGGGTAAAGACCCTGCCATTGAAAGGAACAGAATAACTAGAATCCAATTGAAAAGCAAAGCTGAGTAAACAGGCTGAATTACATCCATCTGCTCTGACATTTTCTAATCTTTTCTTTATCCTCGTCCATCTGCAAATAGATGGTCCATATGTATGCCTTGTCAAACAGGTTTGGTGGCGGGGGATAGATATCAGATCCAGTGGTCATTGGACTGATTCAGTGGTCTCACTTTCCTGACGACACACTTAGTTTTTATTATCAAGTCTATCCAGTTTAAAGAAAAGACCTTGCTGGAGTTGTGCTGAAAGGATATTTGAATTTTGGAGACAGTAGAATATGTCACGTGCGAGTGAGATTAGGAATCGTAAGGTAGCCCAGTTATATACGCGATCAAAGAGCTGGTCGGGGAGGCAGCACTTCCGATATGTGGATCATTGGGATTCCCGAGTCGGGAGGATATACACAAAAAGGACGGGATGCACATGAACTGATAACAATCTCCGATATGTGGATCATTGGGATTTGTGGGTCAGGAGGATACACACAAGAAGGACGGGATGCACATGAATTGATAACAATCTCCAATATGTGGATCATTGGGATTCATGGGTCAGGAGGATACACACAAGAAGGACGGGATGCACATGAACTGATAACAATCTCCGATGTGTGCATCATTGGGATTCCCGCGTTGATCGGATAGAAACAAGATGGACGGGATGGACTTGAACTGGCAGCAATCTCCTGGCAGGCAGGTTTGATATTGTCCTTTACGAGGGTTAAAACTAGCGTGTGGCTGTGGTGAGGGAGGGGTGTGGTGGGGAGGGTGTGTGTGGAAACCACAGCAATAGGTCCACAGGTACAGTAACTGAGGAGGAGTTGGAGACTAATCCTAGTGCAGCTAAGACCAACAAAAGAAAAAAACAGGCAGAGGGGTACTGAGCACAATGGCCTGGCAGTCTGAAGTGTGCTGATTTCAATATGAGGAATCTGTTTGTTTGAATAGATATTTCAATGTCGCTGCATGTCAGGAAACAGGAGAGCTTGTCTCTCCAGGCACCAAAACTTGTTACTGTGGGTCAGAGAACTTCAGAATTAATACAACACAGAAGGAGGCCATTCAGCCCACCATGCGTCCATGAGCTCTCCAACTTGACAGCTTGAAAATAGAGGGAATGATCGGAGCTAGACTGAGAGGAGGAGAAATAAACAGAGAGAAAGACAATGAAGTGAGATAAACAGAGTGAAAAAAGGAGCTACAGAATGAGAGCAAGGGGTGTCTGAAGTCAGATCAGGAGACAGCATGAGGAGAAATGCACAGAAACTTTTCTTAGAAATCTCACAGACTGTAAGCCCTTTGTCTGGTGCCATACGCTGTGAGCACCATGCTGATACTGGCTGTCATCCCAGATCATTTATCACCAATAACATCCCAGAGCTGAGTTGCTGACTGCTAAACACAATCCAATAGACCAATAGATTGGTTCCAGGGAGAAGGTGGATTAATTTTAATAGTCTGGGCCAACAGGAACTTATAGCCCCTCTAGAGACTGCATGAGAGGCAGGGTGGAATCTCAGTGAAGGGAATCACTGGCAGAGGGGAAATCAGGATCTCAGCTGTGGGTCAAACAATGATTGATAAACTTTGTACACCATGTCCATGGTTTTGTAATTCACATTACAATTTATATAGCTCCACATAGTAAGTGTATTTAACAATATTGTCTTTTTGTAACTTTCATGTTTTGGATGTACAGAAAAGCATTTTTATCCTTTCATTTTGTGTTGAATAAACACATTTTATTACTGAGGAAGAAAGGACCTGCTCCGATGGGACAGTCGTCATCTGAACCGTGCTGGGACCAGAGTCCGAGTGAATCCTAACCAGGGCTGTAGACAGAGTTTTAAACTGATTAGGAGTGTGTCTGTGTGCGCGGGGGTGGGGGTGCAGTTATAGGGTTTAATTAGAAAAGCCGAATTAAAAGAGGAGGTAAGAGTACAGACTCAGGAGAGGTTATTAAAATCTCCAGCACAGACACAAATAGGATAGAGCTTCTGGAAATGTTTAACATATCAAACTTCAAGCGCACTGCACAAATGAATGACAATGAGAAGAGGGACGGTTAATGCAGGACTGAAGGGGTTATAACTGAATGCATGCTGTATAAGGAATAAGGTAAATGAGCTTGTGGCGCAAAATTAAATCGGCAGGTATGAAGTAATGGGCATCACAGAGATGTGGCTGCAAGGGATCTGAATACTTAAGGATATTTACCATATCGAAAAGATAGGCAGGTGGGTAGAGGGAGTGGGTTAGCATTATTAGTAAGAAATGAAATTAAATCAATAGTAAGAAAGGAACTAAGGTGAGATGGTGTAGAATCTGCGTGGGTAGAATTGAGGAACCACAAAGGTAAGACAACCACAGTTGAAGTCTTGTACAGAGCTCCAAAGAGTAGTCAGGAGCTGGGGCACAAGATACACCAGGAGGTAGAAAGATGTGTAGGAAAGGCGAAGTACAGTAATCATGGGTGATTTCAGTATGCAGGGGCACTGGGAACATCAGATCGGTAGTGGTTCACAAGAAAAGGAATTTTAGGAATGTTTATGAGATGGCTTTTTGGAGCAGTCTGGTGGAGCACACTCGGGAACAGATGATACTGGATTTAATGACGCAGGATTCGTAAGGGAGATTAGGGTGAAGGTAAACTTCGGTAGCAATGATCAGAATATGTTGAATTTATTCTGCAATTTGAGAGAGAAGATAGAATCAGAGGTAACAGTATTTCAGCTGAATAAGGCAACTACAGAGGCATAAGGGAGAAGCTGGGTAGAATTAACTGGGAGAGGGGTCAAGCATGAAAGACAGGGGAACAGCCGTGGCAGCAGATTCCAAGATTAATTCAGGAGACATAGCAGGGATTTTGCCGAGGATAAAGGCATGGTACAGGGAGGATGAGACAGCCAGGCTGACGAGGGAAGTCAGGGATTGCATACAAGCAAAAGAGCAAGTGTATAATGTGGTGAGGCGCAGTGGGAAACTAGAGAATTGGGAAACTTACAAAGACTAACGGGGGCCAAAAAAAGGACAGAGAAGATTAGATGTGGAGGTAAGCTAACCAGTAATACAACGGCGACTGTAAGAGGAATCTTTAATATATAAAGTGAAAAGGAGAGGCAAAAGTGAATATGGACCACTGGAAAATGATGCTGCTGAGAGAGTAGTGGAAAACAAAGAAAGAATGAGGAACTTTGCATCAATGTTCATGGTGGAAGACACGAGTAATTTCCCAAAAATTGAAGAGAGTGAGAGGGCAGAGCTGAGTATGGTGATCATCACCAAGGAGAACATGCTAGAAAACTGAATGGCCTGAATTTGGATAAACCACTGAACCATATGGACTACACCCCAGCATTGTATGGGAGATAGCTGAAGAGGTAGTGAAAGTGAAAATGGTAATCTTTCAGGAATGACTAAAATCAGAAAAGGCTGGAAAATTGCTAACGTGACAGTCCATTTAATAAGGGAGTTAGGCAGAAGATGGAAAATTACAGACTGATTAGCCTAACCTTGTTTGTGGGTCACATCCTGGAATCCATCATGAAGGATGGATTTCTGAATACTTGGAAGTACTTAGTAAAATAGTGCAAAGTCAGCATTGTTTCATCAAAGATGCCACAAACCTGTTGGTATACTTTGAGGGAGTAACGAGCAGATTTGACCAAAGGGAACCAGTAGATGTTATCCACCTGCTTCTCTAAGTTCCTTTGATAAGGTGCCACGCAGGAGGTTATTGAGAAAGATTAGGGCCCCAAGTGTTACAGGCAAGGTGCTAGCTTGGATAGATGCATGGCTGTCTGACAGAAAGCAGAGAGTGGGGATAAACGTGCCCTTCTCAGGATGGCATCCAGTGACAAGTGGTATTCCTCAAGACTCAGTGTTGGTATCACAACAATTCCCTTTGTGCCTTAATGGTCTCCATGAAGGAACTGTGGTCATTCTGACTAAGTTATCAAACAGTGCAAAGATGGAATAGGTAGCATCGAAGAGGTGGTTCGGCTGCAGGAGGGTTCAGTAGCACCCTCTAGCACCCCTCTGATGCTCGCCTTCCAGACCACCAACCTCAGGAAACAACGCATTATCCTCCGCATTTCTGCCACCAACAGTCAGATCACACCACCAGAGATATACCTCCCTCCCCACCAGCATTCTGCAGAGACCATTCCCTTCACCACTCGTTAGGTTCACGCGTCCCCTTCCCACACCCCAACAAGCCACCTTCTTCTTCCGGCAGCTTCCCTTGCCATTGCAAGAAGTATGGGACCTGTGCCAACAACTTCCTCCTCACCTCAATCCAAAGCCCCAAACGATCCTTCCACATCAGGCAGAGAATATCCTGTGCATCCAAACACGTCATCTACTCTGTCCATTGCTCCTGGTCTCCTCTACATAGGAGAGACAGGACGTCAACTTGCAGAACGGTTCAGGAACACTCTCCGTCACACACCAAACACCCCACTTCCTGTGGCGGAATACTTCGCCTCCTCCTACCACTCTTCAAAGGACATGCAAGTTCTTGGCTTCCTCCAATGCCACATTCTCGCCATGATTCGTCTGGAGGAAGAGCCGTCGTCTTCCACCTTGCAACCCTTCAACCACATGGTATCCAGCGCAATGTCACGTGTTTCCTCATCTCCCCTCCCTCCACCTTATCCCAGACCTAACCCTCCAACTGAGCACCACCTGTTGGACTGTCCTACCTGCCTATCTTCCTTCCCATCTATCCACTCCATCTTCCACTCTCACCACTCACCTCCATTGAGCCATCGCTTTCCAAGCTAACTTCCTCCCACCCCCCTCCATTCATCTCTCAACCCCTTTCCGCCCACCCACTTCATTCCTGACAAAGGCTTTATGACTGAAACGTCGAATATCCTGTTCCTCAGAGTCCGCCTGACTGGCTGTGCTTTTCTAGCACCACACTTTTTGACTCTGATCTCCAGCATCTGCGTCCTCACTTTCTCCTGCTGAAGGATTTGCACAGGTTAGGGGAGTGAGCAAGGAAGTGGCAGGTGGAGTATAACGTGGGCAAGTGTGAGGTCATGCAGTTTTCCAGGAAAAATAAAGGCATGGACTATTTTCTAAATAGCGAGCAAGTTCAGAAGACTCCGGGGGGGGGGGGGTGGTGTTGCTAGTCCAAGGATCTTGAAAGGTAAACCTGCAGGTTTCAGCAGTTGGGAAGGCAAATAAAATGATTCCATTTATTTCAAGAAGGCTTGAATATAAATGCAGAGATGTACTTCTGAGGCTCTATAGATTTTGGCCAGGCTACATTTGATTATTGCGCACAGTTTTGGGTCCCATATCTCAGGAAGGATGTACTGGCCCTGGAGCATTTTTCAATAAGATCCATGAAAGTGGTCCCAGGAAGAAAAGCTTAACATATGAAGAACATCTGAGGTCTCTGGGTCTATATTGGATAGAGTTCAGAACGATGTTAGGAGGTCTAATGAAACTTACAGAATATTGAATGATCTGGAGAGGGTGGATTTTGCGAAGATATTTCCAATGGAGGGGAGACTAGGACCCAAAGGGACAGAGTAAAGAGAAGACCTTTTCAAACACAGTTAAAGACGAACCTCTTCAGCCAGAGAGTGGTGAATCTATGGAATTCACAGCTAGAGAAGGCTGTCGAGGCCAGGTAATGAGTATATTTAAGAGTAAGACAGATAGGTTCCTGATTGTAAAGGGGATGAATGGTTACAGATAGAAATCGGAAGAATGGATTGAGAAGCTTAACAGCCATCATTGAATGGGGCAGCAGGCTCAATGGGCTGAATGGCCAAATTTCTGCTCCAATGTCTTCTGGTCGTATGGTTAATATTGGCTCTCCTCATTCCTCATTGGAGATGTATCCTGGAATTGATTTTCTTATGATTTATAAAGAGTAACATCCCAATACTGATGACTGGGAAATATCATGTTCCCTCCCTCCAGTCTCTGCAGCCATGTCCCCAAGAACATAATCACACTGAAATTGAAACCAATGCATGGTACTTAATCACAGTTGATTGACGTTGACAACATTAACAGCACGAACCTTATCTGCCCTCTCTGATCCTTGGCTAACCATTTGAATTGTGTGTAACATCATATTCTCTGTTAACATATCCATGCCATTTGCCTGTTACAACTCATGTAGTCGTAGGCACATTTGCCTGTCAGATTATGGACTAGAAAAGGTCTCTCATATTTTACTGACATTATAATCACTGATCAGTAGTTGCAGACTGTATGTTTCCATTTATAAACGGAGAAACTTGTTTATGTTCTGATAATCCTTTGACATTACTCCCATATCCAAGGCAGATTGAATGATTACACGCAATCAATCTACCATCTCCAATATTCCTTCCCTCAGCCACCCCCACATATCCCAAGCTAAATGAGTAAATTTTAAATGTTCTTTTGAATTTTAATAAAATCAATATTGAACTCAAAGGGATTAAATGGAGCTATTTGTTCAGTGACTGTGATTAATGTCAATCTCCGTGAGTCCTAATTATCCCAGTGGAGAGTTTCCATCGTTGAAAGATAAATGGGCTCTATTCAATGTGCTATCCCATAGTGTGAGTAGGAGCATCACTTACAGCACTAACAGGGATCAGCAGTTCGAGAGAGAGAGCGAGAGGAAAGATCAGAATCTGAGAACATTAGACATGAATGTTACAATAATGATTCAAATCTGAGGACCATGGATTGGAATGTTCCAACAATGGATCAGTATCTGAGAACATGAGACTGGAATGTTCCAACAATTGACAGGAGTTTATCCTTGGGTCTTTACTGGCTTTCTCAGCCTTGGATATCATTAGCATATTCGGATCCAGGATATCCTTTGGATTATTCAAGGTAGTTACTACTTCCTCCGATAGTTGGTGTTCCTGGTAAGTCTTTATATTTGTCTACTAAACGGGGGTTGAACTGAATTTTGCTCATGATATGTAAATTTGCAAGTCAATATCTTCAGTTCCAAACAAAAATGTATTTCCTTACATATTACAACTATCAAACTACGATTTATACAAGATTCACTGATATGCAAGAAGGAATCAGACTCTTCTCAAACTCCATAAACCATTTTGTCCTTCACAGATTTACATCTCCACGTCCTCCCCACTCACTAATCCTGTCCAATACCACCATCATGATATCCCAGTCTCGTCCTCAGTCTCAGTGCAATATCTGAATAAACCATTTGTGCCTTTGTTCAATCCGGATGCAACAGTTTCACATTCCTTGTAATCACATGTCCGTCACAAAATAATTGTTATTGAGAATGTTTAACTTGTTCTCTGCGCATAAGGGAAGATAGTTTATGGTGGTCAAGCCATTGACTCAAAATCTAGAGTCACAGAATAATAGTCTGTTGATATCTCATGAAGGAAATTGGGGATTTAAAAGCAACCATTATAATTTGTTATAAAAACCAATCTGCTTGCCTGAAGTCCTTTAGGGAAGTCAATGTGTCATGCTTCCCTCGTCAGGTTTCCAGTGACTTCTGTGATGAACACGTGGGAGTACTGTACCTTTGAGGGAATGAAAAACCAACAATAACTAGCTGACAGCACCAAGAGTTCTGAAAAATAGATATAATGGTAACATTTGGTCGAACAACCGATTAGCTTATTGTCTCGAAACAAATTCAACTGTAACAAGTTTTAAATGATACCCAAAAATACCCACCTCCAACAAGTTTTAATTTATTATATTGACAATCGTAACAGCCAATGATACATTCCAATAGTTTGGCGGTACAAACCATGGAAAATTGGACAGTTGAGAGGAGAACTGCCAAGGTACCAGCATGCAAATACTGCCTCAAATATACCTTTATTGACTAGTAACTGGTGAAGCAGAATCCCCAAGAAGAAAAGAAGACAGGAATATGGAGAAGAACTGAAAGCTTCCTGGTTTTGAGATAAGAAGTTTTGTTTTGTAAATCTTAATTAGGAATCTTATCGGACTAGTATTGTGGAGGGGAAGGTCAAAGACAGGTTAAAGGAAGAAGTTGTAAAATAGTCATTCGTTTATTATTCTCTGTTATATTTTAAGAAATAAGTTGTTTATTTTTATTTTAAATAGATTTGGAGTCTAGAATTATCACAGATTACTGCACGGGATAAATCTTTTCTCTGTTGCTGGTTTTAATTAAGCAGGAAGATCTATCCTCTGTTGTGACACTACAAATCCAAGCTATGCGTTTTACTCTTTATGGTACTGTGGAACAGCTGAACCAGCCACTCAGTTCAAGATCTGCATAACATGTTGCCCTGACCAGGGCTTCATACATCCTGTGGGAGAAGAATAAAGGTAAAGATAGCTCCCTTTTTCTGCCTGTTTTCTTTATTGCTACATCTTATTTCCATTCAGGTACGTGATAATCGGTTTTTTTAGGTGTATTCAATCTCATTGAAATTCTCCCGAGAGTGATGCAAATCTCCATAGGAATCTCTGGTGCTGGCTTTATTGATGCTGACGTACAGATGTAAGGGACTTATAAATCCCATCTCAGTCGTAGTGCATAGAGAAGGAATGGCTTTTTGTGAAACAGGAAAGAAATGGCGATGTGTAAGTGAGAGAAAATATGTTTTTTGACAATCCCTGAGAGTGTTGTTGAGGCAGTATTTGCGGTACTGTGGATAGACTTTCTCTCAAGTTTCACCAGACTAATCCCTGGGATGTGATGGTACCATGAGCAGTGAGTGAAGCTCAGTGAGAGAATAAGAGGTGATTGCATGAACCTTAAGGGGAATGGACAATCACTCATGATGTTCTAAACAGACACTGACACAGTGATAAGTTTCATGGCTTTTTTTCACTCAGACTGCATGATTCTCGATCGTTTAACAGCCTCTGAGAACGTTCCACCCAATCACCCCCACTCCTATTTCAACTGTGACAGAGAGAGAGAGAAGAGAGAAAGAGAGGAGAGAGAGAGAGAGAGAGAGAGAGAGAGAGAGAGAGAGACTGAGAGAGAGAGAGGCTCTGGCTTTTGAATAAACTCTTGCAACATTAATACAGTTCAATTGGTGCGTGATCTGCAATGAACGTCATGTTTTCCATAATCATGACAGCAGCAACTATACCTTCATTATAAAAGTGTT